>NC_081181.1:228099150-228366650 GCF_029867415.1 Vicia villosa | reverse complement strand
CTCCCTTCTTCTTAATCAAATTTTGGTCAAATGGATTTTAAAAATAAGTAAAATGATTTAAAAAATAATAATTTTGATTTTAAAAAATTAAATGGTTTTAGAGTTAAATGCAATTAAAAATACCACTTCATCCTTAATAACTAAGAAAAATGTTTTGTTTTTAAAAGTTAATTTTAGTCAAATTTTTAGAATAAATACAAATGAATTTTTAGATATTTATTAGTTTTTTTATTTATAATCTTTTTCTTACTTTTAACAACAAATGCTCCAACAACTAAGTAAATTGATCTAAAAATTAATCATATCAAATTACTAATAAAGTAAAAGAAATCCAATTCCCTAAAACGCAATAGATAATACGCCTTTCAAAGTATTCGAAATAATATTTCAAAAAAAATATTTTAACATAATTTATTTAGAATTAAAAGGTAGTAGTATATTGACGGTGTATAATAAATTTACATTGTCATCTAATAAAAATGTATCATTTAACCATGTCATATAACTTATTTAAAAATAAGAGTATAGTTTAGAGATTAACATGATTGTGATTGGCTTACAAATGATTTAAAAAAAATTAATTTAGGTTTTACAAAAGTAAATGGTTTTAGAATTAAATGCAATTAAAAATACCACTCCATCCTTGATAACTATACCCTCTGATCTAACAATTTTTTTTATATTCGTTTTACAATTGATGTATTTGATATATAATAATTGTTAGAACAAGATTTGTTCCGATCAATATTCTTGTTTTGAAGATAACAATGTATATGAATTTTGTATAAGACAATGTGGTACTTTAATCTTTTACATTTTCAATTTCAGGAAATACATAAAGAGTATGCACAATTCGGCGCTAGAAGCACTGACTTAGAAGGTTCAAGATTGCAACATCAGAACATGCTCTCGCAAGACATCAGAAGATGGTCAAGCAGAATCAGAACATGGTCTATGAAGCATCAGAAGAACATGAGATCAGAAGCAGAAGCACTGAAGTTCTTATGGTATCACGCTCAAGCACTTCAAAGTCAGAAGACAAGAAGATGCTCTGCACCAAGCTGTTTGACTCTGATTATTCAAACGATGTATCTACAAACATCAGATCAGAAGCAAGTATAAGATGACAGGCTACGCTGACTGACAAAAGGAACGTTAGAAGCTACAAAAGGCAAAGTCAGTAGAAGCAGCAAAAGCGAGGCTCGAGGTAGTTGACAAAAGAGTGAAACATTAAATGCAGAGTTGTACGGAACACGCAACGCATTAAATGCTCCCAACGGTCATCTTCTCAAACACCTATAAATATGAAGTTCTGATCAGAAGCACAAAAAGAACAACACTTGCAATATACTGAAACGCTGCTGAATTCATTACTCACGAACTTCATCTTCAACCTCACTTCACTTGTAATATCTTAGTGAGATTTAAGCTTAGAACTTAAGAGAAATATCACAGTTGTGATTATAGCTTTCTAAGAAGCATTTGAATACTCTTGTAAACATTTATTTTACATTGATTTGTAAAAGGTTCCTAGAGTGATCAGTGAGATCAGTAGACTCTAGAAGACTTAGAAGTTTCTAAGTGGTGTATTCCTAGAGTGATCAAATTGTGATCAGTATACTCTAGAAGACGTAGAGGGTATCTAAGTGGAAAACCATTGTAATTAAGATTGATTAGTGAATTAAATCCTCAGTTGAGGTAAATCACTCTAAGGGGGTGGACTGGAGTAGTTTCGTTAACAACGAACCAGGATAAAAATAATTGTGTTAATTGTTTTTGTATCTTTCAATTGGCATCAGAGCGCCGGTTCTAGGTGCAAGCACTTAACCGTGTTAGAAAAAGATTCAGGAAGAGAAAAACGCTAAGTCAATATGGTTGATACACCAACTGCTGCATCAACTCCTACACTTGTTGCTAATGATCAAAACAACAATGGAAATGGATATTCTAGACCACCAGTATTTGATGGTGAAAACTTTGAATGCTGGAAAGATAGATTGGAAAGTTACTTCCTTGGTCTAGATGGTGACTTATGGGATCTTCTTGTGGATGGTTACAGACATCCTGTAAATGCTGGAGGAGTAAAGATGTCAAGACAAGAAATGAGTGATGATCAAAAGAAACAATTCAAAAATCATCATAAGTCTAGGACTATTCTGCTGAATGCTATTTCTCATGTTGAATATGAGAAGATATCAAACAGAGAAACTACCCATGACATCTTTGAATACTTGAAGATGACTCACGAAGGAAATGCCCAAGTCAAGGAGACAAAAGCTCTTGCATTAATCCAAAAGTATGAAGCCTTCAAGATGGAGGATGATGAAAACATTGAAACAATGTTCTCAAGATTTCAAACTCTAAATGCTGGATTAAGAGTGCTTGACAAGGGATATACAAAGGCTGATCATGTCAAGAAGATCATCAGAAGCTTGCCCAAAAGATGGGGCCCAATGGTGACTGCATTCAAGATAGCAAAGAATCTGAATGAAGTCTCTTTGGAAGAGCTGATCAGCGCTTTGAGGCGTCATGAAATAGAGCTGGATGCTAATGAACCCCAAAAGAAAGGTAAGTCTATTGCGTTAAAATCTTTGAATAAAAACGCTTTTCAGGATGAAGAAGAAGATTCTTAAGAGTCAGAATCAGAAGAAGAAGAAGATGAACTGTCCATGATATCTAGAAGGGTAAACCAACTCTGGAAGAGCAAACAAAGGAAGTTCAAGAACTTCAGAAGTTCCAAAAAGCCTGAAAGAGGAGAATCTTCTGGTCTCAGAAGATCTGACAAAAAGAAGGTCACGTGCTTTTAATGCAAGGAGCCAGGTCACTACAAGAGTGAGTGTCCAAAGCTTCAGAGGGAGAAGCCCAAGAAGAAGTTTCAAAAGAAGAAACGTCTTATGGCAACTTGGGGCGATTCAGATTCATCAGAATCAGAATCAGACTCTGAAGATGAGCAGGCAAACATTGCGCTCATGGCCACTGTTGATGATGGATCAGAATCTACATTAGAATCAGACTCAAACTCTGAAGAGGTATTTTCTGAACTATCTAGAGATGAGCTAGTTTCTAGCCTAACCGAAATTCTGGAAATCAAGGCTAAGCTTAATATCAAATTTAAAAAGCTGAGAAAGCTCTTTGCATCTGAAACTAAGAAGCTTGAATTAGAAAATTCTGAACTCAAAGAAAAAGTTTTAAAACTATCCAAAGATGCTGAGTCATCTTCTGGTTCAGAAAAATCTATTCCAAGCCTGAACAATATTCTCAAGGAATATGACTTGAGTTTCAGGAAGTTCTTATCTAGAGGTATTGGAAGAAGTCAACTTGCCTCTATGATATATGCAGTTAGTGGAAACAAGAGAGTTGGCATAGGCTATGAGGGTGATACCCCATACAAACTTGAACCTGTAGATGATGAAAATCACATACAAGTCCTTGTATGATCAGTTCAAGTATGGCCACTCCCATGATATTAGGCTCGCATCACATGCCAAAAGCTTTCACATTACACACACTAAGAAGCATGTGACACAAAATAGAAAATATCATGTTGCTTAAACTAAGGAATATCATGTTGTACCTCCTGTTATTAATCATGCTAAACCCAAGTTCAATCATAACTTGAGGAGAACTAACAAGAAAGGACCCAAGAAAATGTGGGTACCTAAGGAGAAGACAATTTCTGTTGCAGATATCCTTGGCAGCAAAGAAGAAAAAGCAAAACATGTCATGGTACCTGGACTCTGGGTGCTCGCGGCACATGACGGGAAAAAGGTCTATGTTCCAAGACCTGGTGCTTAAGTCTGCTGGTGAAGTCAAGTTTGGAGGAGATCAGAAGGGCAAGATAATTGGATCTGGAACCATAAGTATTGGTAACTCTCCTTCCATAACTAATGTCCTGCTAGTAGAAGGATTAGCTCATAACTTATTGTCCATAAGTCAATTAAGTGACAATGGTTATGACATAATCTTCAATCAAAAGTCTTGCAAAGCTGTAAGTCAGAAGGATGGCTCAATCCTATTTACAGGCAAGAAAAAGAACAACATTTACAAGATTGATCTTCAAGATCTTAAGAATCAGAAGGTAACTTGTCTTATGTCTGTTAGTGAAGAGCAATGAGTCTGGCACAGAAGATTAGGCCATGCTAGTTTGAGAAAGATTTCTTAGATTAACAAACTTAATTTGGTTAGAGGACTCCCTAATCTGAAATATAAATCAGATGCTCTTTGTGAAGCATGTCAGAAGGGGAAGTTTTCCAAACCTGCATTCAAGTCTAAGAATGTTGTCTCTTCCTCTAGGCCGCTAGAACTTCTGCACATTGATCTGTTTGGCCCAGTCAAAACAACATCTGTCAGAGGGAAGAAATATGGATTAGTCATCGTAGATGATTATAGTCGATGGACATGGGTAAAGTTCTTGAAACACAAGGATGAGTCTCATACAGTGTTCTTTGACTTTTGCACTCAGATTCAATTTGAGAAAGAATATAAAATCATAAAGGTCAGAAGTGATCATGGTGGCAAATATGAGAACATATTTTTTGATATTTATTTCAAATAAAATGGTATTGCCCATGATTTCTCTTGCCTTAGAACTCCACAGAAAAATGTAGTTGTAGAGCGAAAGAATAGGACTCTACAAGAAATGGCCAGAACCATGATCAATGAAACCAATATGGCTAAGCATTTCTAGGCAGAAGCAATAAACACTGCATGTTATATTCAGAATAGAATCTCTATAAGACCTATTCTTAATAAGACTCCTTATGAATTGTGGAAGAACAGAAAGCCCAACATTTCTTATTTCCATCCTTTTGGATGTATATGTTATATTCTGAACACTAAAGATCATCTGAATAAGTTTGATTCTAAGGCTCAGAAGGGTTTCCTTCTTGAATATTCTGAACGCTCAAAAGGCTACAGAGTATACAATACTGAAACATTGGTTGTTGAAGAATCAATCAATATCAGATTTGATGATAAGCTTGGTCTTGAAAAGCCAAAGTAGTTTGAGAATTTTGCAGATTTTGAAGTCTCTAACTCAGAAGCTGAAGAACCCAGAAGTAAAGTGTCAGAAGATCAAGTTGCTGCTTCATTAGAGAATCTCAGAATTTTTGAAGAGCCAACTATCAGAAGATCTTCTAGACTCAACTCTGCTTACTCATAAAATGTTATCATTGGGAAGAAAGAAGATCCTATCAGAACGAGAGCATTCCTTAAGAACAATGCAGAATGTCAATTTGGTCTTGTATCTCTTATTGAGCCAACTTCTGTTGATCAAGCTCTGAAGGATGCTGACTGGATAATTGCCATGCAAGAAAAACTAAATCAGTTTACAAGGAATGATGTGTGGGATCTTGTTCCAAGACCAAAAGGATTTAACATCATTGGAACTAAGTGGGTCTTCAGAAACAAACTAAGCAAAAAAAGAGAAGTTGTAAGAAATAAAGCTATATTAGTTGCTCAGGGCTATAGTCAGCAAGAAAGTATTGAGTATACAGAAACCTTTGCACTAGTGGCCAGGTTAGAATCTATTCTCTTATTGATTTCTTTTGCCACTCAACATAACATCACTTTGTATCAGATGGATGGTAAGAGTGCCTTCTTAAATGGTTATATAGACGAGGAAGTCTATGTCCACCAACCTCCTGGTTTTGAAGACTCTAAGTCTCCAGAACATGTTTTTAAACTAAAGAAGTCATTATACGGATTGAAGCAAGCTCCTAGAGCTTGGTATGAAAAATTAAGTTCCTTCCTTCTGGATAATGGCTTCACTAGAGGAAAAATGGATACTACTCTCTTTTGTAAAACCTCAATTCATTTTCATAAAAAAATGTTTATTCAATAAACTTTCTCGATCCAACATCAAGCTCACTTCAAATAATTTCACAATAAATCTTGGTCAATACCAAGTATCTTTTTCAAACTTCTTTTGTCACAATCAAAAACTTCAAAAAATGATTTTAAATAATCGAATCGAGTTTGGTTCTTAATGAATTAAGAAGGATTTGTACGTACTTGTATAAGTTGTTCTAAAGCATTTAGGCGATGGCCGTTAAGCCTTTGTTTGAATGCTTAAATTCCATTAAGAACTCATTCAAACTCGATTTGCCTCTTTCTTTTCACAAAAACTCTTTAAAACTCGCCCAAGTGCGCATCCCTTTCATCGCCCATGAGCGAATCTTTTCATAGTAAATCTTGGTCAATACCAAGTTCCTTTTTTCAATCAAAACTATTTCTACAATTGAATCGCGTTTAGTCTACAACGGTCGAATATCTGGTATAGTTGGCATGGGAAGCGGACCAATATCTCTTATACAACAGTTAGGCTCTTCAATTGAAAGAAAATTTTCATATTGTTTGATTCCTGCTTATAATGATTTTGGTGAATCATCCTTCACTAGCAAACTCAACTTTGGAAATGATGCTGTTGTTTCGGGTAAAGGAGTTGTTTCGACTCCCATGAGTAAATATCAAAGTGGCTTCTCAGTGACATTGGAAGAAATTAGTGTGGGAAATAAAAGAATAAAATATGAAGGGGTTAAAATTGAAGGAAAAAATACTTCTACCCGAAATGCTTTTATTGACTCAGGCACACCATTGACGTTGTTGCCACCTTATTTTCACTCTAAGTTGGAATCAACAGCGGCAAAAATGATTAAGCTATAGCGTATTGAGCCACCTAACCCCTTCAAAACTCTAAGTCTTTGTTACAATACGACATGGGAACAATCAAATAATTTTCCTATTATTAGGACACATTTTAGTGGTGCAGATGTCAAGTTATATTATAATAGCACATTTTTTGAAGTTCAGAAAGGGATTAAGTGTTTTTCTTTTGTTCCATCTCAAGGTGATATCATTTTTGGGAACTTTGCACAACATAACCATTTAGTTGGTTATGATCTCAAAAAAAATGTAATCTCTTTTAAGCCTACTGATTGCATCAACTACTAGTTGGATGCACATGTATTTTACCTAATTTATTTGGTGAATCAATAATAATTTACTTTATTTATCTAAAAAATCTAAATGTTTTTCTTTAATAGTCTAGTTGTTAGAATTCACCTTAAAAATGAATAATAAAAATGAATAAGTTGAATGTTGCAGATTCAAACTTGCGTCACTGCAACTGATGTCCCTACATAACCTATTGAGTTGATTTCATCATTGGAACTAAGTGGGTCTTCAGAAACAAACTAAGCAAAAAAAGATAAGTTGTAAGAAATAAAGCTATATTAGTTGCTCAGGGCTATAGTCAGCAAGAAAGTATTGAGTATACAGAAACCTTTGCACTAGTGGCCAGGTTAGAATCTATTCTCTTATTGATTTCTTTTGCCACTCAACATAACATCACTTTGTATCAGATGGATGGTAAGAGTGCCTTCTTAAATGGTTATATAGACGAGGAAGTCTATGTCCACCAACCTCCTGGTTTTGAAGACTCGAAGTCTCCAGAACATGTTTTTAAACTAAAGAAGTCATTATACGGATTGAAGCAAGCTCCTAGAGCTTGGTATGAAAAATTAAGTTCCTTCCTTCTGGATAATGGTTTCACTAGAGGAAAAATGGATACTACTCTCTTTTGTAAAACCTCAATTCATTTTCATAAAAAATGTTTATTCAATAAACTTTCTCGATCCAACATCGAGCTCACTTCAAATAATTTCACAATAAATCTTGGTCAATACCAAGTATCTTTTTCAAACTTCTTTTGTCACAATCAAAAACTTCAAAAAATGATTTTAAATAATCGAATCGAGTTTGGTTCTTAATGAATTAAGAAGGATTTGTACGTACTTGTATAAGTTGTTCTAAAGCATTTAGGCGATGGCCGTTAAGGCTTTGTTTGAATGCTTAAATTCCATTAAGAACTCATTCAAACTCGATTTGCCTCTTTCTTTTCACAAAAACTCTTTAAAACTCGCCCAAGTGCGCATCCCTTTCATCGCCCATGAGCGAATCTTTTCATAGTAAATCTTGGTCAATACCAAGTTCCTTTTTTCAATCAAAACTATTTCTACAATTGAATCGCGTTTAGTCTACAATGGATGAATTTAGAAGGGTTTGTACGTACTTGTACAAGTTGTTCTAAAGCATTTAGGCGATGGCCGCTAAGCCTTTGTTTGAATTCTTAGATTCCATTAAAGACTTCTCAAAACTCGCGTCGTTTCAACAATTCTTCCTTCCGCTCGAGTGTAAATATCTTTTATCACCCAAGAGGGGCTTGTACGTACTTATACAAGTTGATCTTTCAAGCATTTAGGCGATGGCCGTCAAGCCTTTGTTTGAATGCTTGAATTCCAATACATTTTCGTTGCCCAAGCGCAAGCACCCATTTCAAAAAAACTCGTCTCTACGCCCTAGAGGGGTTTGTACATACTTGTACAAGTTGCTCTTTAAAGCATTTAGGCGATGGTCGTTAAGCCATTGTTTGAATGCTTGAATTCGATTGATGACTTCTTAAAACTAGATTCATCTCACCTTCTCATAAAATATTTTCGATTCAAACTCATTTTCTCTTTGCCCAAGCTCATATTTTGCCCAAGTGCGAACCCCATTTCAAACAAAGTCTTTTCCGCCCAAGTGCGATTAGACCCATCAAAATCTACCAAGAAATCCGTAGTTCTTATTCGAACTACAATTGCTCTAATTCTTCCATTGAAGATATGTAGACACAAGACTCAAAGGTCTTGGTGAGCACACTAATAGAAAACATGATTTCGTAGCCTCGAACTACGACGCTCTGAATTTCCCATTGCACGAGGGAATACGTAGGCACAAGACTCAAAGATCTTGGCGAGCTCAATAATAAAAAACCCAAATCCCGTTTCTTTCTTTTCCATATATAATTAGAACGCAAGTAGATAATAAGCTAACAATCGATCACAAGAATAACTAAATGGGTCCCATCGAGTACGATGGAGGTAAGGGGTGCTAATACCTTCCCTTACTTAACCGACTCCCGAACCCAAATTTGGTTGCGAAGACCATCTTATTTATAGCTTTCATTTCCCAAGGGTTTTATCAATATTTTCCTTTCCCAATGGGATAAATAAAATTTGGTGGCGACTCTGTGTGTTACAATTTCGTGGCGATTATTTTTTGACCCGCGACACTTTTTAAACAATAATTATCGTTTTACTAACATCAACTTTTTATTACTTTAAGTAACATTTTTCTCTCTCTAATAAATGGGTATGGGTAATTTTGACAAAATAATAGTTATTACTACTTTGAAGTTTGAAACTAGTAAAGGGCACGCGAGTCTCGCAGTTTAGTTAAAAAATCATGAGTAAATAATATAATATATAGATGTATTATACTTTATTATAAATAATAAAAAAGGATTATAATTGATATTATGTATGAAATATTGAGATCAGTGCGTTCGTACGAGTCGGGCAATGTTACCATGAATAGTAAATATATATAAAAAAGATATACAAATTAAATAATTTTGGAATATTGAAAATATATATTTTGATAGAAAAAATAAGTAAAATAATTAAATTGCCATCTACCCGTGCGTTTGCACGGGTCACTACAAATGATATACAAATTAAATGCTCTCGATTCGTTATAAATGCATATTTTAGTAGGAAAAAATTATTAAGTTATCTTTCTGTCAGAAATGCATATATATTTGATTAAAATGTATATTTTAATAAAAAATAAAGAAAACAATTAAGTAGTCATCTACCTATGCGTTATCACCATAAATAGTAAATAGTAAATAAATAAAATATAATGATGGTTAAGAAATATATATTATATATATTAAGTAGAATTAATAGCAATTGTTATATTAATAAATAAGTAAAGTTAATTATATATTTAAATATATTTATTTAATTAATATAATATAGAAGTTTGTGAAATATGTTTTAATTTTTTAGTAGATATAAATCATATAACTATTAATTTATTGAATATTATTATGGTGTTTTTTAATTCTTTTTGCATAAATCCTTGAGTAATAAACTTAAAGGGCTGCGTATATTATGTATATTGTTTTTTTACCGACATTATGTATATTGTTAATTTATACATTTAATGTATTTTATCATTAATTGTACATAGTTAGGCTCTATTTGATAAAATAAGCGGTTGGTTGATAAACTAGTTGATAGCTTATGGCTTATGGCTGATGGCTGATAGCTTATAGCTTATAGCTGATGGCGGATGACCGATAGTTGATAAGCTAATTAAAGTGTTTGGTAATAATAGCGGTTTAACTAGCTGATAAATGTAAAATGACATAAAAAGATATTTCTTAATTAATAATTAAATGTATATTTAAAATAATAAAAATTTATAAGGGTAATAATGAAAAAAAGTGATAAGCTATAAGCTCAAACGCTATTTAAATTAGTGTCTGAAAAATAAGTTATAAGTTAGTAAAATAAGCTATAAGCTCATAATAAAAAGACTGTTACCAAACAAGTCTTTTATTATCACACAAACTTATAAACCATGAGTTATAAGTTAGTATTTTAATTTTATTTACAATTGAAATATATGAGTTGAAGAATCATAATTAATTAATGAAAAAAAATTGTAATCACTTTTTAAACTTCGTAAAATTCATTTATATTGAATCATATTATTTTATTGGAATTTCATATGGTCTCCCATATTGACCATGAGGATGACAATTTACATGAGAAATTGTAATCCAATTCTCCCGTGAAATTCATTGTATTATTTAAAAGAATTAATGATGAGGATGTAGACTTTTTTTGTGTGGAATTTTTACATGAGAAAAATCACAATTCCAATTTTAAAATTTCCCATGAAATTCATATACTCATTTTTTAATTAAATATAATAAAAAAAATTAAAAAATTAATGATAAGGATGTACACTTTATATATAACGTCGTTATAAATAATAAATAAATATATAATAACAGATATCTTGGCCTTTTGTTTTAAATATAAAAAATAATAATTTTATGTCTTTCATAAAAAATTTGTTTATTCACAAATCATAAATGTCTCGTATTTTATTTATAGAAACAAAAGTATGTATCAATTTTAAGAATAAATGTTAAGATTGTATTGTAAAAAAATGCCAACATTTTTTTATGTCAATTTTATTTTTATTTTTATCATATTATATATTATATATCATTTTCCACCATGTATATGATATTTTTGTTTAAAAAAAATTATAAAAGAAATCATACTTAAATCTTTTTAAATAGTAATTATCTTTTTACCTATAATACCATCAACTTTATTACTTTAAGTAATTTCTCTCTCTATATAATAATAATAATGAGGTGAATTTTTATCTACCCAACTTAAAAAGTTGGGTAAGGTTACCTCCTATGTAAAATGCTTTGAAAACAACAAATAATTATAATATTTAATAAATAATTAAATGTGTTAAGATTAGATGGCATCATGATTAGTGAAATGTACACTACCCAACTTTTTGTGATGGGTAGAAAAGTTGTCTTCTAATAATTATTACTACATTGAAGTTTGAAATGACACTTAAAAAAAATAAATTTTTCTATGAAAAATGACAATTAAAAAGAAACGAAATTCGGAGAGAGTACTTTTTATTTATAGAGAAATGTTAACGAGTATCTCGGGTGTACTTGTTAAGAGTTTAAAAAATAATATATCTATATTTAATATTTTAAAAATGAAAATAATTAACTTGTTTTTAAGAATAACAGCGTTTGTTTTATTAAAACTTGTTTATATTTTTTTTGTTACCTTCAGAAACATTGCCCCAACAACTAAGTAAAATGATCTAAAAATTAATAATATCAAATTTCTAATAAAGTTAAAGTAATAAAATTCCCTAAAGCATTAGACAATAGTCCTTTCAATTTTTATTGAAATACATTCAAAAAAATATTTTAATTAAAAAATAGTTTTACAATGTCCTCTATTGATAATTTATCAATATTTAACCATATCATATATATATTTTTTTAAATATTAATACAATTTGACTCTTAATATTGTTATGATTGTTTGACAGTGTAAAATAATTTTACAATGTTAGAGTATATCCTTTATTCTCATTTATTTACTATAAAAGAATAAAAAGGAATATTTAATGTATATTTGTTAATTCATTTTTATTCATTTATAAATATAAGAGACAATAAATTATATTTAGAAAAAATAAATTTAGTCAAATTTTAGTCAAATGGCTTTAAATACTTAGTAATTTTGGATTAAAAAAAAGGTGAATTCTTATTTATCCAACTCAAAAAGTAGGGTAAAGTTATCTTCTATGTATATGACTTGGAAACAATAAATAATTATATTATTTTATAATTAATTAAATATATTAAAATTAAGGTGAATTTTTATCTTCCCAACTCAAAAAGTTGGGTAAGGTTACCTCCTTTGTAAAATGCTTTGAAAACAACAAACATTTATAGTATTTTGATAAATAATTAAATGTGTTAAATGAGATGGAATCATGTGATTGGTTGGAGGTACACTACCCAACTTTTTGTGATGGGTAGAGAAGTTGTCCCCTAAAATTAAATGGGTTCTTGTGATTTGGTGAAGGTATAATATCCAACTTTTTGTAATGAATAGAGAAGTTGTTACATTTTAAAAATTAAATGGTTTAAGAATTAAATGGAATTAAAAATATCAGACCATAAATGTTTTCTTTTAAAACCTTAATTTTGGTTAAACTTTAAAATAAATACATGATTTTTTAGATATTTTTTACTTTTTATTGATACTCTTTTTCTAGAAATCAATTACAAATATAAGACAGAATTAAATAATATTTTAAAAATAAAATTTGGTCAAATTTTGAGAATAAATATCATTGAGTTTATAGAAATTTTTACTTTTTTAGTGATATTTTGATTTTATTTTATTAATAATGATTAGTCATATTTATTTCTATAATGAGAGAGTATATTTAAAAACGTCTAACAAACCTAAATATTGACGAAAACTCTCACAAATATATAATATCAATGTCTTGTTTGTCATGTTTGATGTTTATTTTCTTTTGTTTTTCTTATTTCATTTATCTTTCCCATGCGTTAAATAATGGTTTTAGTGTTGAACTCATTCATCGAGATTCCTCAAAATCACCGGTCTACAATCCTACGGAAACTAAATTCCAAAGAATTCACAATGCTGTGTATCGTTCAATTAATCGTGCCAATCACTTCAGCAAACAATTTTCATCTGATACAAACAATCCAGTATCAACCTTAACCCCAGATTCAGCGGAATATTTCATGAGTTTCGCAGTTGGTACCCCACCTTTTCAGACCTATGGTATGATAGATACAGGTAGTTCCTTAATTTGGCTTCAATGCCTACCTTGTTATGCATGTTTTAATCAAACCTCTCCCATATTTAATCATTCAAAATCTTCAAGTTACAACAATATACATTGCTCTTCTAGGAAATGTAAAGATGCGATAGATGTAATTCCATCGTGTTCCCAAAATGAAGATGTTTGTGAGTACAATATTCAGTATGGTACTGGAATTAATTCACAGGGAGATCTTAGTGTGGATACTCTAACATTAAATTCCACCTCTGGCTCTATTGTCGTATTTCCTAACATTGTGATAGGATGTGGACACAACAATTCGATTCCGTACAACGGTCGAATATCTGGTATAGTTGGCATGGGAAGCGGACCAATATCTCTTATACAACAGTTAGGCTCTTCAATTGAAAGAAAATTTTCATATTGTTTGATTCCTGCTTATAATGATTTTGGTGAATCATCCTTCACTAGCAAACTCAACTTTGGAAATGATGCTGTTGTTTCGGGTAAAGGAGTTGTTTCGACTCCCATGAGTAAATATCAAAGTGGCTTCTCAGTGACATTGGAAGCAATTAGTGTGGGAAATAAAAGAATAAAATATGAAGGGGTTAAAATTGAAGGAAAAAATACTTCTACCCGAAATGCTTTTATTGACTCAGGCACACCATTGACGTTGTTGCCACCTTATTTTCACTCTAAGTTGGAATCAACAGCGGCAAAAATGATTAAGCTACAGCGTATTGAGCCACCTAACCCCTTCAAAACTCTAAGTCTTTGTTACAATACGACATGGGAACAATCAAATAATTTTCCTATTATTAGGACACATTTTAGTGGTGCAGATGTCAAGTTATATTATAATAGCACATTTTTTGAAGTTCAGAAAGGGATTAAGTGTTTTGCTTTTGTTCCATCTCAAGGTGATATCATTTTTGGGAACTTTGCACAACATAACCATTTAGTTGGTTATGATCTCAAAAAAAATGTAATCTCTTTTAAGCCTACTGATTGCATCAACTACTAGTTGGATGCACATGTATTTTACCTAATTTATTTGGTGAATCAATAATAATTTACTTTATTTATCTAAAAAATCTAAATGTTTTTCTTTAATAGTCTAGTTGTTAGAATTCACCTTAAAAATGAATAATAAAAATGAATAAGTTGAATGTTGCAGATTCAAACTTGCGTCACTGCAACTGATGTCCCTACATAACCTATTGAGTTGATTTCATAGGATAAATATGAATGATACAAGATCCTTTTTTAACCAAACTGTTACTTATGCCTCAAATTAAAACAAGTCACTATTTGTTTGCCTAATCCATAAACTTTAATTTTTGACACTACCATCAACAATTTAATAGGATCCAAGAATAATATGAAGTCAGAATTTTGACGCACCCGACCTAAATAAAACTTTCTCAAAATTCCTATTATAAGTAAAAAGTTATTCGATAAATAAAAAAATATTAAAATTAAAATATATTGACACATGATGTTCAACTAGGGATGGCAATGAGCAGAGTACTATAGTACCCGTCCCTAAATCTGTAGTTTGAAAAATTCTCGTACTCGAGCCCAAACTCACGTGGGCACTAATGTTCATATTTGTACCCGTACCCTATGGGTACTTCAATACCCATCCCCGTCCCTTCTTACCCGTGTTTGTAGTAAAATTAAATCGATTAATTATAAAGTATTATATAATTTTAAGTTTTTTAACAATATTAAAAAAATGAATATTAATATATTATTGATGAGTTCGGAAATAAACAAACACTTTTATTAAAATGTGTAATAGATTAATAGTAATATATTTTTTTTAAATTGATAAACATGCATTTTTATATAATAATATAAAGGATTAAATATATTAAGTCTCCCTGCCATTATAGCGTGTTTTGATTTGGGCCTGAAGTCTTTTTTACTAAAGGTCCCTTATAAACATAAATCTTGGATTTACCACACCCTTTTATCCTATTTGCTGACTGGGCTTTGACTTAATTGATGATGTGGAAAAAGGGAGAAGTAACACCATCTTCATCAAGAGGAGTCTACAACAAAGATTCAAAGTTTGAAAGTTGTTAACAACAAGTTGTTTCTTCAACAACTAACAACAATTCAAAAGAGGGAAGCACAAGGAATCAAAACATACAACATTAACAGTTTTGATTAAACAAAGCTAAGGAAATTGCAACAAGCATAAAGGGAAGGAAAGAAGGAATATTCGACGTGCAACAAAGTTCGCAAAGCTGCAACATCAAACAGAATCGACGCGTTGATCATCTTCATCATTCAAATTTCATCAAATCTGCATAAGCAATTGCGCAATCAAAACAACAGCAACGATTTGCAACAGTTGTGAAATTAAAGCAGTAGCGGTAACAATTCGCGGTAAAGCAATCGCAACAATAACTTGCAGGATTTCCAGAAGTAATAGAATCAGAATCAGAAGTCGAATTCGCAACGCCTCTCAAATTCTTTAATGCTATCAGGTCCTTTACAATTTGTTGATCATCAACCCCTCTCGAATTGCATAAATCCTTGCCTAACACCATTTAATTTAAGCTTAGGTTTTTTGTGATAAAAGTTGAAATTAATTAACATAGGTTGATAATTTAAAAACCTGACACATAGAGTCATCTTCCATAGTGAAAACCAAGTATGCTTTATCTTCTTCTTTCTGTTTTTTCATTTGGTCTCTGAGAAAGGCCATGAATGAATTTCATTGAGAGCAAAGAGAGAAACTGAGAGATGATGTTTCTATTGTTGTTCAATCCGAGAGAGAATAATCGAGTGAGGACACCGTCTTTGTTGTTGTAGGCAGCCGAGAGAGAGGTTGTCATTGTTGTTCACGGCAAAAGAGAGAGCATTTGTGTTTGGAATTCTGGTTACAGCATACTCATATGTCATATAAGGATGTCTTCACATCTGATATGACATTATAAAAATAGACAAAGTAGGAATACAACTAACAGTGCAGGAAAGCAATAAAAATGCAACAGAATTGTTTACCCAGTTCGGTATACAACAATACCTACACTGGGGGCTACCAAGCCAGGAATTAAGTTCATTATTAGCAGTATCAATTCAAAATTAAACTCCCCCATTTACAAATTCTCACTTAATCACTACCCAATGACCCTTCTACCTAGGTCCTCCCTAGATATGAGAAACCCCTCTCACTCCCAATCATCGCAATGATGTCTAGAAGTCAGCACCTCAGCCACTGCATCGACGGCCTAATTTCCAACATTTTAAGCAAACAAACAAATACAACTTTAAGTTGCTTCAAAGCTTCCTCCAAGAGCAATACACCTCTGACCTACAGGCTTCAAGGTGGACACTTCAACTTCTCTTGCTTCACAGCTTCAAGAAGAACATACGGTGACCTTTCCACAACCCGGGAGGTTCACCTTTCCTAGCCCTAATTGTAGCGGGGAAAATCTGACATCGAAGCCATGGGATTGACTCGAATCAATATTCCTTTTTGAAATCGCCACCGCGCTTTATTTTTTCAAAGGAAAAGGGAAAAGAACGTAAAACCCAAAGTTGTTTTTAAAACAAGAAAGAGAACTCAGGTTCGGGTGTTGATTATATGAGGGGAAGGTTTAAAGCACCCCTCATATCCGTGGTACTCCACGGGAACCTTTTTGAAAATCTGTGTGTGTGTGCTAAAAACGGTTTGTTTTATTTTTAAAATAAGCTCGGCAAAGCGTTAAGCTTTGGGCCTACATACCTCCTCGGTGCAATGGAGAAGTCAGAGCTAATGTAGTTCCGCTTTTGGGAAAAAACGTTTTTAAAACGAATAAACACTTTGGTGTCGTCAGAGAGAAATACTCAGCCATTGATCTTGAGCATGAGAACAAACAAGTTCTTTGCATCGCAAATGAAAGAAGGGCTCCAACTCGGATAAAATCAACGAGTATGCCACTAGCTCTTTCACGCGGAAAAGATCTCGTTATTATCAATCAATTTCAAAATCGTGGGGTATAACAACTCGTTTCGACAATTAACGGTGTCTAAACTTTTGAAGAAAAGCCACTAAGGGCGAAAGAGATTTTTAAGAAAAAGGTTTTGAAAAGATTGCAAACATAAGAATATCTTGGAAAAAGGGAGAAGATTTTGAAAATTTAAGAATGGGAGGAGATGAAGAGGCTAACCTAGTGCATAAAATAAAAGCTAAGGAAAGAAACGGTCTAACCAAATAAGAAGCCAACACTCGACATTAAGAGCCAAGGTAGTTTTCCCATCCTTTGGATTTATCAATACCAACACATTAACACTTGGGGATCCAGATGAACTTATTGTCTTAGAACCACTTTGCATTAAGCACATTAAAATTCTGACGAAAATCGGGCAGAGTAACGGCTGTTTTCGGGTAAAATCCTTATCTCAATGCCTTGGAATTAACCATCAAGGGCTTTCAAGGAAATACCTGCACACATAAACATACAACAGAACAATGCCAGACAAACAGAACAATCACAGGATAGTAATAGAATGAGTCCAGGGGTACTAGGTCCATAAGTCCGAATCTCCACAATGCTAGGGATAGTAACCGATAGTCCAAAGAGAACATTATGTATTTTTTAGATTTTGGTTATTTATTAGTGTTTTAGCAAGAAAAGTAGAGTATGGTCCAAGTGGACAAAGAAAAATGACGGAAGCATAAACATATGTCCAAGTGGACAAAGGGAAAATGGCGGAAAGTAAATATGATGAAATGATAAAGTAAAGCGATAAAGCGAGAAATATAAAGAGCGGTAATATAAAGAGCGGTATAGTAAAGGTGCGGAAATTAAAGTTAGTTGTTAAATGTTAAAGATAACCATCTTGAAACCTGTCAAGTATGTTATCAAAGTTAGTAGGGAGATCTATGGTGAGTGAATGATGTACTCGGATTTAAAGTCAATGGGGCTTATCAGAAGCTTGATAAAATCATAGCGACTACACGATAAAAACCTCCACAAGTCTTAAATCAACCGCATACAATTCTCTTCCATGTTTGATCCTTTTTTATTCGGGACACGAAATATTGCGCTATGTTAAGCAGATCGCCAAGTGATTTATGTAGAAATCACCCTACAACGAGGCCGGTCAAAACTTTATGTGCTAATGCATGCGAGAAGAACG
The DNA here is from genome assembly GCF_029867415.1 of Vicia villosa. Taxonomy (NCBI): domain Eukaryota; kingdom Viridiplantae; phylum Streptophyta; class Magnoliopsida; order Fabales; family Fabaceae; genus Vicia; species Vicia villosa. The sequence goes on along the minus strand of NC_081181.1, from coordinate 228,348,236 downwards.
ATATGTAGATCGCCTTCCGAAAGCAATACCGCACTAAAAGAAAATAGGTAACGATCTAGTCTTTACTAAGAATCCATAAGAATTCTCAAAGTATTAAGACTTTCATCGATCAAAAGAAAAAAAGGAGAAGGAGAAGATAAAATGCATAAAGATAATCAACTCATACTATCATTAATATCATTCATCTAATATTATGGATTTGGTCCTTTCAAACCTATCAACATCCTAGATCCAATGATATTAATGAAATGGAGGAAGAAGAAAAATTCATAAAAAGATAATCAACTCACACTATCATTAGTATCATTCATCTAATATTATGGATTAGGTCATTTCAAACCTATCAACATCCTAGATCCAATGATATTAATGAAGTGGAGGAAGTAGGAAGCCAAAACAAGCATAAAAAAGGCAAAAAAACACATTCTGCCTCACTGGAAATCGATTTACCTCTGTAGGAAATCGATTTCCTGAGTGCAGAATTCAGATCTGGCACAAAAAACAGAGTGGAAATCGATTTCCCTTTGTAGGAAATCGATTTCCTGCGCACAGTTTTCAAAAAAACAGCATTATGAACTTTGAAACTTGATTTAGGCAAACATACAAACACCTTATGATCACATATCCATTGGAGCACGAATTTTCCATCAAATCACCATCAAATAGCACCAATATAGCATCAAAGATGCATTGAACACAAACAACAAAGATCTACATCTTAGAATTGAGGAATTTACCAATTCTTGAATTAAAGTGTTGAAGTAGCTTCAAGAAGAAGCACAAAGTGTAGATCCTTCAAGTATGGAGATGAACAATCAAAGAAAAAGAGAAATGTAGGAGGCTTAGTTCAAAATTAGCAAGATTCAATGTGAACCTCACTAATCTTATGAAAATGAACTTTGGGTGAGGGTTTTGGAAAGGGTGAGAAGTGAATTTGCAAGCAATTCTTTGGCTCTCCAAGCTTGAGAAATGAGAGAGTAGAGGGCTCTATTTATAGAATTGGAGCAAGAGTAGTGGCAAATTGGTCTTTTTGTGTTTGGTAATTAACTTGTGTTTAATTGGTGATTAAAGTGGCAATTAAATGGTAAAAATGGTAAAATGAGGTTAAAGTGGGTTTAATGAAGGAATTAATTTTGATGAGGTGGAAAATTGGTAAAATGATCAAATAAAAAAGGTGCCAAAATGATGTCAAGCTTCCCTCTTATATTTTTTTGAATTTTGCGCACAGGAAATCGATTTCCCACAGGGGTAAATCGATTTCCACCTTCAAATTTTCAAAAATTGCTTTCTTGCACTGTTTTGATTTTTGCCCGATCTTTCACCTGTAAAATATACACAAAAGAGACAAAACATATATTTTTTTGATTTTTGGTTAGTATAAACAAATAAAAGGCTATAAATGCTCGATAATTCCCCTCAGAGATATTCACAGTATCAAAGATAAAGCTTCACAATGGTGCTCTTGATTGATGACTGTATGCAATTGATGTATGATCTTAGGGTCAAAAATTGGGGTATGACACTAATGATTACATCTTTAATAATTTCGGCTAGCTTAATAAAACTAGGCTACAACTGCTTATTTATAACCTATTCCCAACTGGACTTGGGCCTTCAATCACAGCCTTATTTGTTGTTACAAATCAGCAGAAAACTTCTGCTAAAATAAAGGTCTTTAATAATAGGTTTCCTAAATTATCTCCATAATTAGAAACTGCATAATATTCAATATTCTGACTTGATTCTCTTGACCTTTTAAACCTGCACCACATAGGATTGCATAATATCCCATAGAGTACTCTACATCTGTTTAATGCATATTGAATCTTCACATTTCAGCTCAGCAGGCGCGATGTCATGAGTTTCTGCATATGACATCTCATAAGACATGATGTCACAGACCATGTCTTAATATTCCATAGGACATCTTGCTGTTTTACCTGTTTTATACCTATTTATATTTGTAAGTTCTATACATCCTATTACATGTTGCTGCAACTATATTTTAGCCAAACATAAATGCCAATCACATAATTCATAGAATTAACAATCTCCCCCTTTGGCTTATTTTGGCTAAAACTATACATATAAGCATTAAAACACAATTAGCAGCAAAGCATAATAAAAACCCAAACATAAATCAACACCATACAACAGCTACAACACCCCAGATTTCTTTCTCCCCCTTTTTACCATAATAAGTCAAAGGCACATTGAGAAAAAGATAATAAGGATGAACCATGTCAGAGCATCTGGTGTGACATCTACTAAAAACCAGTACACCATATCTAATCCTTCTGTGACATACTCCCCCTTTAACATAATACTCCTGCTGCTCGTAACCACTTCAACACAAAATAAAATCCATATGTATCTCCTCACATGCTTACAGTGAAGAATCACCACTAGTGAATACACTCATATCCTTGTGAAAACAATCCTGAACCAGAGTCTCTTACTTATTGAGTGGTTCACTCAACAATGACATACCAGCTACCTGGCCTAACCAATCCACCCAACTTCAAGATACTTTTACAGTAGGACTTAGGAGATTTGACTAACTCATCACGTGTGCAATATTTTCAAAGTATCACATGTTGTATTTCCAACTCGTCCTTACACCTGGCATCACTAAACACTGGAAACTCACATGACTCTTGTAGGACCAGCACCTCCTCTTGGAGTAAAACCTTATAAACTAGCTACTCAAGGCTAGAAACAAATAAGCCCAGGCAAGGACACAACTAGCTACATCTTGTAGCAACATGTCCAGACATGTTATCTAACATCCTCATAAGAACAAAACTCCATACGCTTACTCATTCCAGAAGCTCAAAAATACATTCATTAATCCACCAATCCATTGACTCCCCCTATCAAGGATGACCAAAGCTCTCAAATGACCATAAGCACTTGAGCACACACACACACACACACACACACACACACACACACACTTCTCTATGGAGAATATTCACACCATGCTTTATCATATTTAGACTTGTCACTTCTAAATACATTGTAGAACACCAGGTATCAACTTTATAATCCAAGCTTCTTTCATTTACAACCACATAGAGAGAATTTTGGATTCTCAACACTTTCTAAATTATAATGTTCAGACTGTAGTCCTTCATTAACACATCAGACATATACGCAGCTCCCGTCAAAGTATTCATCATGGTCAGATAAGATTACCTTCTCACACACGGTAGGACATTTTGTCTGACATTCTTCTTCTGCATATATGTGGCACTTAGCTGGTCCCTCTTTATTCATCCACACCACTTAACAACCTTCCTTGTCTGCAGTAGTATACTTTTTCATCAGCTTTCTCCCCCTTAACATTAGCTGATACACATGAGGAAGAAAATACAACTTACACAACTTACACAACTTACACAACTTACACAACTTCCTCTCCTAGAACATAAGAGGTGACTCAAATTATATATATACTAACTTTAACCATCCATTTACAGACATAGAGATCTAGACCTCTATATTGGATGACTCATAACACAAGACAATCAGTGTTCATGACTCTAAACATGACTCAATTACTTGGACTATCCATATAGATAACATACTTCTATATTGGATGACTTAGAACACAGGACACAATTTATGTTCATGACAAAAAAAAAGACTCTAAATAGTAATACAGACTGACTTAGACCTATTCAATATATTTGCAAAAACAACTGCAAAGAAGGACCTCAGACTTAACAATGTCTGAACACTACCCTTATTTCCTATGTTTGACACAAGTTGACAAACATAACCTAACTTCAATATCAAGAACAATATGTCTATTTAAACTCACTCCATCTTCATTTTCTCTCTTTTCATTCCTTCATCATCTTCTTTGGTTTATGCATTTTTGCTCTCTCTTTCGTCTCTATCAAAATTCCAAACCCAGAAAACTCATTCATCCATCAATGACTTCATCTTTTGTTCAACAATCTTCATCTTCTTCCCAGCAAGCTCAACAACAACAACAACCTTCAGTTAAACCTCCTCGGAAAACATGTCTCATTCCTCCAACAGAGTTAGAAGTTCTCAGTGAAACAATGGTAGATTTTGATAATCTTCAAGAACACAACTTCAATATCAAGAACAATATGTTAGTTCAAGGCTGGGAAATGTTCTTTGATCGACTCATTGGACCAGTTTACCTAGAGTTGGTGAAAGAATTTTGGATTCATGCAACCCTAACCCCAAAAGCCATTCTCTCTTTCATTTTGGGCAAAGAAATATCTATCACTGAAAACTTAATCAGAAGGTTGCTAAAATTGGAAAACTATTTTGGTGCTGCTGGAGCCACAATAGGCAGAACTGATTGGGATGTCGTCTATGCTGAAATCTTCGCATCTGGAGAGAGTTCTACAAATATCAAGGATCTCAAGCCTCCATATAGAATTTGGGCCAAGATTCTTCTAGGATACATCTACCACAGAAAAGCTTTTGTCTCTCCAAACTACATCAATCAAGATCAACAATACATTTTGTATTGTATTGGAAAAGGCCAGAGGGTGGATCTTCCATACATTCTGTTCATCCACATGTGGAATCATGTGAAGGACTCACAAGACCCAGCAAGGTTGAAGTCTCAGAAGATTAAGAGAAACATCATCCCTCTAGGAAGACTCATTTTTGACATTCTGACTGAAATTGGAATAGTTCAAGCTCTGCTAGATGATGGTATTGTTACGGATCTACAAGCAACATGTGGGAGCACTATAATGCTCACACTCTGAAAAGACGAAACTAATTAAGACCATTGCCTCTCCTTCCAGAGTGATAAGTGAGATTCTATCCAGAAGGGTTCCTGCTCTGGATGACTTTGAGCTTTTCTTCAAGAATGAACATCCAGACTCAGTTATCTTCTATCTAGAATCTTGCTTAAAAGATGGCTCCGGGTTTGATCCAGCTTGGTTAAGTGACATAGTCCTTCCAAAAATAGAAAATATTTCCCCATCTAAGAAGAAGGAGAAGGAGAAGAAGATAAAATCTGCCGGAGATGGACCCTCAAAGCCTTTGAAGAAAAAGAAGAAGACTTCAGGTATTTCTATCGCCGAGTCTGTACATATTTCTGATAACATATCTGTCATACCCCAAAATTTGCCCATGCTATTTTTCATACACAAAACTAAATCAAAAGACAAAGCTCCAAAACACAGTCTCCCACATTACCTCTATGACAAGTACCAAAGCCTATCTCAAAGTTCTGGTCATTCAAAAGCTCAGAAAGTCAACAGTCGACTGGTTGTCCTAAAAAGTCAACTGTGGTCAAAATAAAGTCAAAACTCCTGATTTTTTGTCAAGATCCTCATATTGAAGTATCATTCACCATTTGATCAAAAATTGATCATGGTTCATTAAGAAAAGATCAGAAAAGTCAAAAGTCAAAAGTTACTATTTTGGGCATGAACTGAAAAAGTCAACCAAACTTTGAAAATTCACCAAATATTCATACTTCATCAGAAAAATTCCCACCAAAGCTCATTTTGAAGGGAATTCATTCCTCTATCCAATGGTCCAAGAATCAAAGCTCACAGGTCAATGGTTTAAGAGATATGGCTTCATACATTATAGGTCTTTTTTAAAAGTCAACAAAAAGACATTTTTTAAAAGGACATAAAATGAAAATGGAGAATAATTTTGACATGAGACCAAAGACACTGGTTAGAGGACTCTTTAAGGTTTCTAAAAAGTCTTGGAACACTTCCATACCTCAAAAAATGAGAGATATAGGACTTGTCAAAGTTGGACTATTTTGGAGGGAAAAATGTGAAAAATTTGAAGTATTTTTGCAAGTAGGCCCAAGTTATTTTGATTCAAACTTGATCCACAAGTCATCCAAAGCTTAGAAACCAATCCCCACGAATTTATTTGATTCACCTAATTTATTTTGATTTTTTTATTCAATTAATTAAAATCAAATAAATTGAAACAAAATCAAATATTTGATTTAAAAATATATGGGACTCAATTCCAATTTACATTTAATCCATATATTCAGTACAAATTCGTGGCAAGCAAGATTGGTGTGAAAAAGATTGGAATTTGATCAAAATAGAAATATTCATGACTCATATTTTTCAAACATGGCAAACCTAGATTCAACAAGATTCTATTCAATTTTGTTGACCTAATAGCTTAACCTATATATACACAACATAAACAAAGCATTAGAGGAGGATTTTTGCAGCCATAGGACTCTGAAACCGAGCCAAAAAAGTCAAGAAAAATCTCAAGTTTGGATTGGAGATACAAAGCAATTCAACTGGTTCTAAGCATTGATACGCGTTCCTTGGACATCACTAAAGGAATTCTGATCCTCATACGCAAGGAATTCGTTCAGAATCGCTTCTAATCACTCCACGGTTTGCGTTTTCTAAAAACTCTCGATCTCAGTAATTCATGCATCATTCATGTAGTTTAACTGCATATTTGTGTTATATACGATGTTGTGAACGATTCTGGATGTTGAATTGAATTTTGGCGCTGGTATGAAAGAGATGCCATGTTAGGGTTCGTGCCCTTGAGATTGGGGCTTTCTGAATAACGTAAAATCAGGCTTCAAGACAGGTACTATCAAATTCGCGTGGTCGAGACGAATTCATTCATGCTATCGCGCCAAATTTCTATGGCCGTTTGCACCTATTCGCTATTCGCAGGTATGAAAGATGCAGGTTTTTACAACTAACCTGCAAACAGGCGGTGTAAAAGATGTTATGCAGGGTTCGCGTGAAGAAGACGACGAGGTGTCGTCGTCTAATTGGTCCATTTGAATCCCTTTTGGCGCGCGCGTGTTGTGTTTCCAGATGGATCCTACGCGTTATGAAACATGCATTATGGTGCTCCCTCACCATCACGTCCATTCATCTGAACAGCCAGTTGATCCAACGCCCTTGGAGACGCAGGTGCACCCAGAACCACCATAGATGCGCCACACTGGATCAGCAGCTAAGTCTTGCAATTTTTTTTCTTTTTAATTACATAGTTTTTTTTGTTTATTTCATATATTTATATATATGTCCTATTCTTTTCCTTTTTCTTTATTTATAAAAATATAAATATTTTCTACAACCTTTTTCTTAATATATAACAATAATTATTTTATTTTATTTTAATCTTGTTTTTAACATATTAACACATTTAATATTTTTTTTTTATTATTATTCATTTATTTTATATTATTAAAATTATTTTCTTAACATTATATATTAATTTATTTAGTTTTTTATATATCTTTATAAAAATCATATTTACTATCCATCAAAAATCATAAAAAATGTTTTTGCCTGATTTTATTTTCTCTCTTCGATTTAATTAATTAGGTTGCGAAACCATTAATTAATTAAATCGATTTATCATTATAGTCTACTTGAATTCGAACCAGGATTTATTCTACACTGAGAATTCTTTTGCCATGCCTTTTCAGGGTTATCAGCAGGGTTCTTCCCGACAATGCATCTGATCGAGACCAAAAGCTAAGTCCCGATTCAACTCTCGTTATTTATTTATTTATATTTAATGCAAAATTATTCTCTCCTTTTGTTTATTTTCCCTATTTTATAATTAGGATTTATTTTTTTTTTAATATCAATGAACTGTCTGTACACTCACACCTTGTTGGTTCTTCTTTCAGTTCTCAATGGTCAGAGTCAATGCTTCAGGCAAACCTTTGCCCAAACCCTGTCAGGGCAAATGCCAAGCTAAGTATTCTTCCCTCATTTACTTTTAACTTTCTTTATTTTTTGTTTTATGGTTAATAGAATTCGCCTTCGAATCTGGTAATGCACTCACCCTCTTTTGTTTGCCATTTTTTCTTTCTTGTCAGGTTTATCAATTGCCAAAGCTACGTCATTGGTAACCCTAAACCTCATTTTATTTTATGCCTTTTATTATTATTACTTATGTCAAACCCTATGAAGGGATCCGCTGGTTACAATTCCCCTCTCCTCCGCTGGTTACAATTTCCCGCCCCCCTTCATTGCTTTATATTATTATGTACTGCGTGGTTAGTAATTTAGGGAGTGCAACTCTGAATCAATTAGAATAACTAAACACAAGATAATATAATCTGAATTGAATCACATGATTGGTGCACACACGCACGCTTTTTGGGTAACCCTCTCTGTTGCCTGTTGCCTGTTGCCTGTTGCCTTTGTGTTTTTGCAGAATAAGCCTCGTCCCTCGAATTCGAGGATACCTCAGCCATGTTGTCTCGATAAAAAGGTCACGACCCTAATGATGCTGCCTTCGATACACAAATGACCTCGACCCTCGGATGTTGCCTACGAAAAAGGCTGAGGTATCTTCTGGCTGCCTACGAAAATGGCTTATTCTGATCCTTGCCTTAGACTACCTGCCCTTCTATGGCATGGGGCAGTCTTATGGCAAAGGATGCTTCGATGACCCTTCAACCTCCAAACGAAAGGCTTCCTGCCCTCTTATGGCAAGGATAGACCCTTTCATTCTGAAAGGCAAAAAGAGACCTATCATCTGAGTTTAAGGTAATTGCCCCTAATTGCCTTGCAATGCTCAAACCTTTTTATTATATTCTTTCTCATAATTTTTCAAAAGGGCAACGCTCATTTACGAGCTAAAGTCCCTATCTCTTTCATCTACTTTTTCTAAACAAACGAGCAAGCAAAGCAATTAAGAGCCCATGGAAAACCATGGATGCAAAGGGTGCCTTACACCTTCCCTTTGCATAAATTACCCCCCGAACTTAGATTTCTTTAAAAGGCTTTTTTCTGTTTCTTTTTGCCTTTCTGATTTAGTTTGGATAAAATAAAAGTCGGTGGCGACTCTTGCTTACCGCGACATTCCGATTAATAAAAAGTCAGTTCACCGTATTACAGAACTGGCGACTCTGCTGGGGATTTTCCGATAAAAGAGGGGTTACCTTAAAAGTTTAGGATTCACTTAAATGTTTTCTATTGCTTGTTTTGTTTGTTTTATTTTTCAGGGGCGTTTTGGGAAAATTGAAGGACGAATCCTATTCCCGGATTCAAGAACCCTTAAGATTAGGAGTGGCATAGTCATAAGGACCTCTTTCACATATGTGGGAGATGAGTCAGTATGAAGTTCACGCTTGAGTTAGGACTCCATAGCATATGCACACCTTTCTCAAATGAGGGAGATCTATGTATGTGTCTGTGGGTGCGCCGGAGCTCAAGGACCTTTAGTTACCCTTAACCCATCCTGGCCTTTAGGAACGTAGTGGGGGGACTACCCTTGACAAATGTTAAGGACTAGTCGCTACCCGATGCTACAATTCAGATAGGTTCTTTCTCAAAGTATCATTGCATGGTGCAAATGCATCATGTCCGAGGGTGCTTTAGAAGGGCTTACAATTCTGGATAACTTGTAGAACCTGTTGCTGAAATTTCCTTATCCATAGAAATGCCCTTGGGAAGGACACCTGATCTAAACTCCATGCAAGCCTTAAGCCAAAAATTGTGTGATTTGTATGGATTTGTTTTTCTGTGATGCATCATGCATACATGCATTCATGACATGGCTAACTCATCTCAAGGAGAAAAAAGGTCTTTTAACCATAATTTGTTTTGTAGGTTATTTAAATAATGGGAATCCTAATCAGAAAACCTTTCTTCCTCAACTTCAAGAAAGTACCTACTGCATTAAGACTCTTATGTGATGATATTACTGGTTCTCTTGTTCTTTCTGAATCTCTCAACAAACTGATGAGTTTAATGCGAACCAAAGTGGATGAAGCTCTCCTCAACTCTATGATGCAATTTTATGATCCTCTTCTCCATTGCTTCACTTATAGAGATTTTCAACTGGTACCTACATTGGAAGAATTCTCTTACATAATGGACATGCCCATACCTGATCAAATCCCTTACACTGGTGAGGAAGGAGGTCCTAAGTTGGAAGACATTGCTGCTGCTCTACACCTACCAAGATCAGAAATTAACAAAGTTTGGATCAACAAAAGAGACTACTCTGGGATACCTGTGGATTTCTTGATCGAGAAAGCTAAGATCTTTGCTAAAGTTTTAAGCATGGATGCCTTGGAAAGTGTTCTAACCCTGTTGATATATGGACAAGTTCTTTTTCACCGCTGCGACAAAGTTGTTGATAGGGCTGCTATCAAAATCTTCCTTAGCAAGAATCCCGTTCCTACTCTACTTGGTGATTTATTGCATTCCATCAACGCTAGAGTGACAAAGAGACGAGGTTGTGTTCTAGGGTGCATCCCTCTCTTACATAGGTGGTTTATTTCTCACTTACCCCGATCCTCAATAAAGAATGAAGAAGGTTTGACTTGGATTCAAAGGATTATGGAGCTTTCATACGACGACATCATTTGGTATCCAAAGAAATTCGAGGGAGTTCAGTTATATGACCGCTGCGGAGAGTTCCCTAACGTGCCTCTTCTTGGCATCCATGGAGGAATTACCTATAACCCTATACTTGCTCGACATCAGTTTGGTTTTGCTTTGAAAGATAAGCCCCGCTCCATATATCTTAGTGCGGAAGATTTTGACTATGGTTCAGATACAACTGAAAAGAAGAACCGCTTCATTAAAGCTTGGTATGAAGTAAAAAAGGTGGGTGCAAGAGAATTGAGAATGAGGACCGATACTCCTTCAGATCTTTACTTTAAATGGATTTATGACCGAGTCGTCGAGTTTGGCATACCACATCCATCTGACACCCCCGTTGTTCCGAGGATCACTCCTCCCGAGGTTCACATAGAGTTGGAGCCTTATGTACCCGCTCCAAACGAAGACCTCGCTGCCACTGTTGCTCATTTAAGACAAGAAAAGGCTGATCTTGAGAAGCGTCTACAAACTGTTGAAGCAGAAAAAGCAGTATTAGTGGCTAATGCTAAAGAACGAGATAGTATGCTTGACTATTTCTCTCGCAAGTGGAAGATTGAAGACTTCATCTCACCTGATCAGATACAATCATGGGAGCTAGAGATTGATAGGCTTATTCAAGAAAAGAACGAGATGGTCAAAGCCCATAAAGAGGAAATCAGAGGATTGAAGAGAAAGCGCCGACTTAAAGATTGACTTCTTTTATTTTATATTTATTATATAGTATTTCTTCGATGTAACTTCAAAATTAATAAACAATACATGGGTTTTTATTTTTAATTAATTTATTTTGCTTCTATTTTCTTTTCTTTTAAATGTGTTAAAAAGCCTTCAACTCTTTGAGAACATTGCATATGCATAATCATATCATTCATAAACATCGCATCGCAGGTTTCATAAAATCAAATGCCTCATCTTTGTGCTGTTTATTTCAGTAACAAAGATGAATCTCGAACAATCTGTGAAGAATCTCCAAACTCAGAACAACCAATTCCAAGAAATGATCCTTAACTTGGCCAAGGGGCAAGAAGAATTGAAGGCACTTCTAATCGAGAAGGAGAAGAATCAACATAAGCACCAAGGCGGTCAAGATAATCAGAGATCCAAGACTAAGCGGTCATTTACTCCATTACATATGTCGCTGTCTCAAGCTCTGCAACAACTGCTCAATCAGAACTTGATAACTCTATTGCCTCCATATTCACTTCCTGCTAATCCCACTCCTGGGTACAAGTACCATGCAAGATGTGCTTATCATTCAAACAGTCCTGGTCATGATACAGAGGATTGTGGACCATTGAAGCACATGATCCAAGACCTCATTGATTGCAAGATCATTGACGTCATTTCACCTGAGAAACTTCATATGGCCAATACTAGGTACAATCGGAAAGGTCACAATGAACCCAACCAATCTGTGGGGACAATTCTGACCTTTACACCAGTTCCACAACAAGGACACAAGTCAGATACACCCAAGCGCCAATTCGCAAAGATCAATATGACTCTGGCCGAAGCGTTGCAACAATTGCTGAAGAAAGGGCTAATCACTTTGAAGGACCCTCCGAGGAATCCTAGTACTTCCTCTTCTCGTTATAATCCTAATGCAAGGTGTGCGTATCACTCTGATAGTCCTGGACATGACACTAATAACTGTTGGACACTGAAGAATAAGATCCAAGACTTAATCGATGACAAGATCGTTGACTGCCACCCTCCTGAGGAACCTCACGTTGTGTACGACCAGAAAGATCACGACGAACCCAAACAATCTGTGGGGAAAATTCTGACCTCTACATTAGCTCCGCAACAAAGACGCAGGTCAGAACGTCAGTTTACAAAGATCAATATGTCACTGGCTCAGGCATTACAACATTTGCTGAGAGAGAACTTGATTACTTTAAGAGATCCTCCTGTAAAGCCCAACACCTCCGCCCCTAGCTACAAGCCCAATGCGAGGTGTGCATATCACTCCAATAGCCCTGGGCATGATACGAATGATTGTTGGCCATTGAAGAACAAGATTCAAGACATGATTGATGCTGGTGAAATTGAATTCTATCATCCCAAGACCCCCGTGGTGATCACTGCTCCCATGCCTAATCACAAAAAGATTGATTAATACCTAGAAGGATGAACTTTTTAGATCATTAGATTTACTTTCATTTGCAATTTCTATTCTGTTTGTTTAAACACTCCAATTATGATAGACATTATTTGTTTTAATAATCATCATCAGTGCATTGCATATGTTTGTCTTGAATAAATTATTTCGCTATCACTCTTTTTAAATTATGTCGTTACTCTGCATATGTTTTGTGATACTCAACTCCTGCTAAGCTGTAAGCCTTTTAAAGGAGGATGACGAAAACGATACCGCAACTTCATACAGTATGCTTTTGAATGGACTATGTTGACGATGTACAGGCATTATTTCAATTCCTAAACAGTGGAGAAATAAGGATGTTAATCCCTCGTCAACCCCCTTGAGCCTAAGAAGTAGAAGTTTCTTTTTTTGAACTAAAACCCTTTATCATAACCTGGGGCAGGGTAGTTCTCAGTTAATTTGGCTGTGCATTCTATTTTAAGAGAATCATTCAGTACACCTTTCAACAAAGGTTTCAATCATAAACATTCAACCGCACACATCAAAGAAGTGTTGGAGACACCAATCAAAAGACAATGACGGTTCATCAATCATCAAACAAGGCAGTCAATAGCTTTCAAAAGAAAAAAAAATGAAAAAACATATATACAATGAAAAGCCTGCTAAGTCAAAAAGAAGACTTAGGCAAAAATCAAGGCATCCCAACCGACTGTAATCTCAGAAATAAACAGTTCAGGCAAAAGTTAGGGATATAAAAAATGAAGAAAAAAAAAGAAGAAGTGAACAAATTCCTTAACAACACAATGTTGTGACTATCGAAAGGAAGAAGTGACTGCCATCTCAAAAGTTCTCTTTGTTTGCGAACCATCAACATTATCAAAGGTACAAATCTAAAAGTCTCTTGGAACCTGAATGCATAAGTTGAATTAACTAAGCTTAGGATTGAAGATCATCACGAAGAGGGGGTGGGTACAATCAAATCTTGAGCCTTTATCCTTTGTTCCTTAAACCGTGAACCAAGCCACATTACAACCCTTGAAAGTCCTAACTGAAGCATGGTTAGTTCAAAAGCATACTGTTACCAAAAGGGTATCCTGACTCCTTAAGGTTTACCACAAATGCCGAGTTGATATCACGTTTTTACAAACATCACATTGTTACAAATATCATGTTTTTACAAATATCACGCTTTTTACATCTCCTGTATAAAAATATTTTCAAAAACTCAAGACAGACGTATGCATTGCATCTCATGAATTCATTATTAAACAAATTCTGCTACATAATTTCAAACGTTAGCAACAGAAAGAACTTGCACATGGAACAACTAATGACTGAAAGTTATCCCGACAGACGATATTACTCCAAGAAACCATGTCTCTTACGTATACAAGGGGCATGACACATTTTGCTCAATCAATCTGGGGCAATCCAGTCAAGTTTCCGAGAATCTCTCAAGGATGCCAAAATAATCAGGGGCACGCATCCAAGAAGATCTGAAGCTACTTCTCAACCAACATAGGACATCATATTGGGCATATGATTACTAGGGGCATGTCTCCTAAAGTGCACATCTTATAAAGTCCTCGCAAGGTGAATCTTTCCAAAGTTCCTGCTAACTGGGGCAAATCTATACAAGTCCCGTTTGACATTTTAAGTGACGTGTCCTAAATCAAGTAGTAGTTACTATAATACTGGGGGCAACTTTCACCCATGTCTCCCCACAAAGCCGGGTTCACAAGATCATATCCCCACAGAGTAATCATTAAGAAGATATCTTCAATCGCTCTCGACAAAGACATGGTTCCCCAACAGAGTTTACATCTTCAACACTGTCGCTTTCCTCCAACACGACTTATCAATATCTTTATCACCAATCAATCAGGGAACATCAAGTCACTGATCATCTCCAAGCAGAAATAATAAATTCCCAGCTGAGCATCTCCAAGACAAGATCAGATAGTACAATTACAAGGACATAAAGATCTACTTTCTTAATCAAAGACAACATAAATCATATTCACATATCATATGTCATAAACGTATTCATACATTGCATACATTACCTCATAATGAACTCATACATAACATGCAAAAGCTCTCATTTATTTTGAGGGATTCATTACATAACCCATGCATCATGACATTGCATAAAGATTAACTTTACCTTTTTCAGAATACAGGTACCGACAAATGAACGAAATCCCCAACTTTCCAAGATCTAATTCAGCTACTACGAACGGTACTGACACGATCAACGCTCGAAGATCTAATTCATTTACCACGAACGGTAATGACACGATCACTTTCAAAGTCTAATTCAGCTACTACGAACAGTACTGACACGACAAAAGATCTAATTCGGTTACTACGAACGGTACTGACACGGTCAACTCTCAGAGATCTAATTCTATCATCACGAACGGTGTAGACACGGTCACTGACCTTCTCAGTCTAATTCAGCTACTACGAACAGTACTGACACGACAAAAGATCTAATTCAGATACTACGAACGGTACTGACACGATCAAATTTCAGAGGTCTAATTCAGTCACTACGAACGGTGCTGACACGACAAGAGAATCTAATTCTATCATCACGAACGATGAAGACACGATTATCTCCTCAGATCTAATTCTATCATCACGAACGATGAAGACACGATCATCTTTCCAAGATCTAATTCAAGTATCACGAACGATACTGACACGATCAATTCCCAAGGATCTAATTCATCTACCACGAACGGTAATGACACGATCAACGCGCAAACCACATCTTCTCAAAATTCAACTACCAGATGGCATCCACAAGCCCATCTCCGACAAAAGTCCCTACTTCAAATAGGGCAAATTTATTGGTATTCTTATGTTCAATCATCTTCCACCTTCAGATGCCGACTGGCGCGCAAACCACTCTACATCTTCAGGTTTAAGATAATTGAACAGGGGCAGCTGTCATACCCCAAAATTTGCCCATGCTATTTTTCATACACAAAACCAAATCAAAAGACAAAGCTCCAAAACACAGTCTCCCACATTACCTCTATGACAAGTACCAAAGCCTATCTCAAAGTTCTGGTCATTCAAAAGCTCAGAAAGTCAACAGTCGACTGGTTGTCCTAAAAAGTCAACTGTGGTCAAAATAAAGTCAAAACTCCTGATTTTTTGTCAAGATCCTCATATTGAAGTATCATTCACCATTTGATCAAAAATTGATCATGGTTCATTAAGAAAAGATCAGAAAAGTCAAAAGTCAAAAGTTACTATTTTGGGCATGAACTGAAAAAGTCAACCAAACTTTGAAAATTCACCAAATATTCATACTTCATCAGAAAAATTCCCACCAAAGCTCACAGGTCAATGGTTTAAGAGATATGGCTTCATACATTATAGGTCTTTTTTAAAAGTCAACAAAAAGACATTTTTTTAAAAGGACATAAAATGAAAATGGAGAATAATTTTGATATGAGACCAAAGACACTGGTTAGAGGACTCTTTAAGGTTTCTAAAAAGTCTTGGAACACTTCCATACCTCAAAAAATGAGAGATATAGGACTTGTCAAAGTTGGACTATTTTGGAGGGAAAAATGTGAAAAATTTGAAGTATTTTTGCAAGTAGGCCCAAGTTATTTTGATTCAAACTTGATCCACAAGTCATCCAAAGCTTAGAAACCAATCCCCACGAATTTATTTGATTCACCTAATTTATTTTGATTTTTTTATTCAATTAATTAAAATCAAATAAATTGAAACAAAATCAAATATTTGATTTAAAAATATATGGGACTCAATTCCAATTTACATTTAATCCATATATTCAGTACAAATTCGTGGCAAGCAAGATTGGTGTGAAAAAGATTGGAATTTGATCAAAATAGAAATATTCATGACTCATATTTTTCAAACATGGCAAACCTAGATTCAACAAGATTCTATTCAATTTTGTTGACCTAATAGCTTAACCTATATATACACAACATAAACAAAGCATTAGAGGAGGATTTTTGCAGCCATAGGACTCTGAAACCGAGCCAAAAAAGTCAAGAAAAATCTCAAGTTTGGATTGGAGATACAAAGCAATTCAACTGGTTCTAAGCATTGATACGCGTTCCTTGGACATCACTAAAGGAATTCTGATCCTCATACGCAAGGAATTCGTTCAGAATCGCTTCTAATCACTCCACGGTTTGCGTTTTCTAAAAACTCTCGATCTCAGTAATTCATGCATCATTCATGTAGTTTAACTGCATATTTGTGTTATATACGATGTTGTGAACGATTCTGGATGTTGAATTGAATTTTGGCGCTGGTATGAAAGAGATGCCATGTTAGGGTTCGTGCCCTTGAGATTGGGGCTTTCTGAATAACGTAAAATCAGGCTTCAAGACAGGTACTATCAAATTCGCGTGGTCGAGACGAATTCATTCATGCTATCGCGCCAAATTTCTATGGCCGTTTGCACCTATTCGCTATTCGCAGGTATGAAAGATGCAGGTTTTTACAACTAACCTGCAAACAGGCGGTGTAAAAGATGTTATGCAGGGTTCGCGTGAAGAAGACGACGAGGTGTCGTCGTCTAATTGGTCCATTTGAATCCCTTTTGGCGCGCGCGTGTTGTGTTTCCAGATGGATCCTACGCGTTATGAAACATGCATTATGGTGCTCCCTCACCATCACGTCCATTCATCTGAACAGCCAGTTGATCCAACGCCCTTGGAGACGCAGGTGCACCCAGAACCACCATAGATGCGCCACACTAGATCAGCAGCTAAGTCTTGCAATTTTTTTTCTTTTTAATTACATAGTTTTTTTTGTTTATTTCATATATTTATATATATGTCCTATTCTTTTCCTTTTTCTTTATTTATAAAAATATAAATATTTTCTACAACCTTTTTCTTAATATATAACAATAATTATTTTATTTTATTTTAATCTTGTTTTTAACATATTAACACATTTAATATTTTTTTTTTATTATTATTCATTTATTTTATATTATTAAAATTATTTTCTTAACATTATATATTAATTTATTTAGTTTTTTATATATCTTTATAAAAATCATATTTACTATCCATCAAAAATCATAAAAAATGTTTTTGCCTGATTTTATTTTCTCTCTTCGATTTAATTAATTAGGTTGCGAAACCATTAATTAATTAAATCGATTTATCATTATAGTCTACTTGAATTCGAACCAGGATTTATTCTACACTGAGAATTCTTTTGCCATGCCTTTTCAGGGTTATCAGCAGGGTTCTTCCCGACAATGCATCTGATCGAGACCAAAAGCTAAGTCCCGATTCAACTCTCGTTATTTATTTATTTATATTTAATGCAAAATTATTCTCTCCTTTTGTTTATTTTCCCTATTTTATAATTAGGATTTATTTTTTTTTTAATATCAATGAACTGTCTGTACACTCACGCCTTGTTGGTTCTTCTTTCAGTTCTCAATGGTCAGAGTCAATGCTTCAGGCAAACCTTTGCCCAAACCCTGTCAGGGCAAATGCCAAGCTAAGTATTCTTCCCTCATTTACTTTTAACTTTCTTTATTTTTTGTTTTATGGTTAATAGAATTCGCCTTCGAATCTGGTAATGCACTCACCCTCTTTTGTTTGCCATTTTTTCTTTCTTGTCAGGTTTATCAATTGCCAAAGCTACGTCATTGGTAACCCTAAACCTCATTTTATTTTATGCCTTTTATTATTATTACTTATGTCAAACCCTATGAAGGGATCCGCTGGTTACAATTCCCCTCTCCTCCGCTGGTTACAATTTCCCGCCCCCCTTCATTGCTTTATATTATTATGTACTGCGTGGTTAGTAATTTAGGGAGTGCAACTCTGAATCAATTAGAATAACTAAACACAAGATAATATAATCTGAATTGAATCACATGATTGGTGCACACACGCACGCTTTTTGGGTAACCCTCTCTGTTGCCTGTTGCCTGTTGCCTGTTGCCTTTGTGTTTTTGCAGAATAAGCCTCGTCCCTCGAATTCGAGGATACCTCAGCCATGTTGCCTCGATAAAAAGGTCACGACCCTAATGATGCTGCCTTCGATACACAAATGACCTCGACCCTCGGATGTTGCCTACAAAAAAGGCTGAGGTATCTTCTGGCTGCCTACGAAAATGGCTTATTCTGATCCTTGCCTTAGACTACCTGCCCTTCTATGGCATGGGGCAGTCTTATGGCAAAGGATGCTTCGATGACCCTTCAACCTCCAAACGAAAGGCTTCCTGCCCTCTTATGGCAAGGATAGACCCTTTCATTCTGAAAGGCAAAAAGAGACCTATCATCTGAGTTTAAGGTAATTGCCCCTAATTGCCTTGCAATGCTCAAACCTTTTTATTATATTCTTTCTCATAATTTTTCAAAAGGGCAACGCTCATTTACGAGCTAAAGTCCCTATCTCTTTCATCTACTTTTTCTAAACAAAGGAGCAAGCAAAGCAATTAAGAGCCCATGGAAAACCATGGATGCAAAGGGTGCCTTACACCTTCCCTTTGCATAAATTACCCCCCGAACTTAGATTTCTTTAAAAGGCTTTTTTCTGTTTCTTTTTGCCTTTCTGATTTAGTTTGGATAAAATAAAAGTCGGTGGCGACTCTTGCTTACCGCGACATTCCGATTAATAAAAAGTCAGTTCACCGTATTACAATATCAATAGAACATCAACCAGAAAATCAACCTGCCTCTGACCATTCTGTTCATGACCATCTCAAGGCACCTCAATCATCTGAATCTATTAGGAAACTAATAGATGACATAGATAACATAGATACCTCTATTCTTCATGCTGGCTCTGAACCAGATCAACCACCAGAAAAACAACCATCTAAATCCCCTAAATCTCAACCTTCTGCTTCCACCAAATCCAAAGGCAAACAACCTATCAACTCCTTTGAACCTATTATTAATCTAAAACCTCTGAACATCATCTTTCTACCTCTTCCAAATGAAAAAAAAATTCCTCTGCTCAACCCACACATTATGAACCTCCATCTTATGAAACTCAACCATAACCCACCTCTCCATTATCTGATCCTCACCAAGAAGTTGACATTCCTGATTTTTGTAACTTCTCTGACCCTTCATCGCCATCAACATCATTTGACTCCTTCTTTCCCAAACCTCGCCCCTTTGAACCTAACCCTAAAAATCCTTTATCTAACCTAGTTGTTGTAGTCTTAGACTATGACAATGAAGCAGAACCTACACCTCTCTCATCCTCTTCAAACCCCTCCATTTTGTTTGAAAGACCATATGAACCCTATCTCATCTCCCACCCAGAAGATGTTAGAACAAGATTTGTTCTGATCAATTATCTTAGTTTTGATGATAACAATAATATGAATTTTGCTTAAGATAATATGGTACTCTAATCCAATGCAATTTCCCTTTTCAGGAAATATATAAAGAGTACGCATAATTCAGCGCTCAGAAGCTTTGTCTCAAAGGGTTCAGCATGCAACATCAGAACATGGTCTGGCAAGACATCAGAAGATGGTCGAAGCAGAATCAGAACATGGGTCTATGGAAGCATCAGAAGAACAAGAGAACAGAAGCACTGAAGTTCTGATAGTATCACGCTCAGAAGCACTTCAAGGTCAGAAGATCAGAAGATGCTATGCACCAAGCTGTTTGACTCTGATGATATTCAAACGTTGTATTCACAAACATCAGATCAGAAGGAAGTACAAGTGGCAAGCTACGCTGACTGACAAAAGGAACGTTAAAAGCTATTAAAGGCTACGTCAGTAGACACAGCGTGAACAAGGCTCGAGGTAGTTGACAAAAGCGTATAACATTAAATGCGATGCTGTACGGAACACGCAAAGCATTAAATGCATTCAACGGTCATCTTCTCCAACGCCTATAAATATGAAGTTCTGATGAGAAGCAAGGTTAACGATTCTGCACCAAAACAACTCATATCAAACTTGCTGAAACGCTGTTCAAATCTAAACTCAGAATCTTCATCTACATCAAAGCTCACTACATTGCTGTTGTAATATATTAGTGAGATTAAGCTTAAACGATTAAGAGAAATATCACAGTTGTGATTATCGCTTTCAAGAAGCATTTGTAATACTCTTAGAATTGATTACATTAAGTTGTAAGGAACTAGAGTGATCGTGTGGATCAGAATACTCTAGGAAGTCTTAGAAGTGAACTAAGCAGATTGTAACTAGAGTGATCGTGTGGATCAGTATACTCTAGAAAAGTCTTAGAGGGTATCTAAGCAGTTGTTCCTGGAGTGATCAGTGTGTGATCAGTAGACTCTGGAAGACTTAGTTGCTGACTAAGTGGAGAACCATTGTAATCCGTGCGATTAGTGGATTAAATCCTCAGTTGAGGTAAATCATCTCTGCGGGGGTGGACTGGAGTAGTTTAGTTAACAACGAACCAGGATAAAAATAACTGTGCAATTTATTTTTATCTGTCAAGTTTTTAAAGCTACACTTATTCAAACCCCCCCTTTCTAAGTGTTTTTCTATCCTTCAATTGGCATCAGAGCGCCGGTTCTAAGGTGCAAGCACTTAACCGTGTTTAGAAAAGATTCAGGAAGAGAAAAACGCTTCAGTAAAAGATGGTTGATGAAAGTGAAAAGTCTACACCTGCATCTACATCTGGCTCTGCTAGCAATACAACGGTAACAATGGTTATACTAGACCGCCGGTATTTGATGGTGAAAACTTTGAATACTGGAAAGATAAACTAGAAAGTTACTTTCTTGGTCTAGATGGTGATCTATGGGATCTTCTGATGGATGGTTACAAACATCCAGTAAATGCCAGAGGCGTAAAGCTGACAAGGCAAGAAATGAATGATGATCAGAAAAAGCTTTTCAGGAATCATCATAAATGCAGAACTGTTTTGCTGAATGCTATCTCTCATGCTGAATATGAGAAGATATCTAACAGGGAAACGGCTTATGACATATATGAGTCCTTGAAAATGACTCATGAAGGAAATGCTCAAGTCAAGGAGACTAAAGCTCTAGCTTTAATCGAGAAGTATGAAGCCTTCAAGATGGAGGATGATGAAGACATTGAAAAGATGTTTTCAAGATTTCAAACTCTTACTGCTGGATTGAGAGTTCTTGACAAGGGATACACCAAGGCTGATCATGTAAAGAAGATCATCAGAAGCTTACCCAGAAGATGGGGTCCTATGGTGACTGCATTCAAGATTGCAAAGAATCTGAATGAAGTTTCTCTGGAAGAGCTTATCAGTGCCTTGAGGAGTCATGAAATAGAGCTGGACGCAAATGAGCCTCAAAAGAAAGGTAAGTCTATTGCATTAAAATCAAATATCAAGAAATGCACTAACGCTTTTCAGGCTAGAGAAGAAGATCCTGAAGAATCAGAATCTGAAGAAGAAGATGAACTGTCTTTGATCTCCAGAAGGCTAAATCAACTCTGGAAGACCAAGCAAAGGAAGTTCAGAGGCTTCAGAAGTTCAAAGAGATTTGAACGTGGAGAATCTTCTGATGACAGAAGATTTGACAAGAAGAAGATCATGTGCTATGAATGCAATGAGCCTGGACACTTCAAGAATGAATGTCCAAATCTTCAGAAGGAAAATCCCAAGAAGAAGTTTCATAAGAAGAAAAGTCTTATGGCAACCTGGGATGAGTCAGAAGATGATTCAGACTCTGAAGATGAGCAGGCCAACTGTGCGCTGATGGCGACAGAAGATGACGGATCAGAATCTACATCAGAATCAGATTCTGAAGAGGTATTTTCTGAACTTACTAGAGATGAGTTAGTTTCTGGTCTAACTGAACTTCTGGAACTCAAGTCTAAGATTAGTCTCAAATACAAAAAGCTGAAAAAGCTATTTGAATTTGAAACGAAGAAGCTTGAGTTGGAGAATTCTGAATTAAAAGAAAAACTTTTAAAATTATCCAATAATGTTGGATCCCCTTCTGATTCAGAAAAATCCACTCCTAGTCTAAACCATATTCTGAAAGAATATGATTTAAGTTTCAGGAAGTTCTTATCTAGAAGTATTGGCAGAAGTCAGCTAGCTTCTATGATATATGCTGTGTCTGGAAACAAAAGAGTAGGCATTGGTTTTGAGGGTGAAACCCCATACAAACTTGAACCTGTTGATGAAATGAAATTCACATACAAGCCATTGTATGATCAGTTCAAGTATGGCCACTCCCATGATATTAGGCACACTTCACATGCTCAAAGCTTTCACATAACACACACCAAAAAGCATGTGACACAACCTAGGAAATATCATGAAACTCACATTAAGAATTATCATGCTGTTCCTCCTATTGCTTACAATGTTAAACCCAAGTTCAATCAGAACTTGAGGAGAACTAACAAGAAAGGACCCAAGAAAATGTGGGTACCTAAGGATAAGATTATTCCTATTGCAGATATCCTTGACTGCAAAAAGGACAAAGCACAACATGTCATGGTACCTGGACTCTGGATGCTCGCGACACATGACAGGAAGAAGGTCTATGTTCCAAGACCTGGTGCTTAAGTCTGGAGGAGAAGTCAAGTTTGGAGGAGATCAGAAGGGCAAGATAATTGGCTCTGGAACTATAAAGTCTGGTAACTCTCCTTCCATTTCTAATGTACTTCTTGTAGAAGGATTAACACATAACCTCTTATCTATCAGTCAATTGAGTGACAATGGTTATGATATAATCTTTAATCAAGAGTCTTGCAAGGCTGTAAATCAGAAGGATGGCTCAATCCTATTTACAGGCAAGAGGAAGAACAACATTTATAAGACAGATTTGCAAGATCTTATGAGTCAGAAGGTGACTTGTCTTATGTCTGTTTCTGAAGAGCAGTGGGTCTGGCACAGAAGATTAGGTCATGCTAGTTTGAGAAAGATTTCTCAGATTAACAAACTAAATCTGGTCAGAGGACTCCCTAATCTGAAATTCAAATCAGATGCTCTTTGTGAAGCATGTCAGAAAAGAAAGTTTATTAGTCTTGGAACCATCTGTTTTGTTTGTCTCTAAAGCATTGATGTTTCATTCTTGATTATTCTGAATGCTCTAAATGTTACAGAATTTCTGATGATAAACTTGTTTCTGATGAAACAAAGCAGCTTAAGAATTTCTGCAGATACAATTTTGTCGTATCAGAAGCTGCAGAACAAAGAAGTGAATCTCCAGAAGCTGTGTATATCAGAAGTAATGGATCAGAAGATCATTCAGATTTATATCAGCACACTTCAGAAGGAGTGTTTCCAGAAGAGAAACTTGATCAGATCAGAAGCAGTGATCAGAATCTGAAGGCGTAAAGTCTATTATGAAATTTACAGCTGTCATCTATTATCTGATAGCGAACACGTGTCTGTACGGTTTGTACAAAGCGTGCAGTTGAAAAGACGCCGACCTAGGTAACTGTTTTAAATCATTTCATTTACCACGTTCTCTCTCCTTATGTCACTCATCATTTAATAAAATTGATTTCTTTTGATTCTGGAACTGTTCAGTTTATATTTCTTATTATTTTCCTTTTCAAATCCGTCTCTATATATTCTTTTCAAATCATATCTTACATCTTTTTCGCTCCTTTGTGTCTCTCTCTCTTTGCATTCTCTCGTTTGAAAAGTTCTTAGCCGTTTTCTAAAACCCTAATCGAAAACCCAGTCCGCTTTTCTTGTTCGTTTTTGTTCATTCTGCATCCATGGCTGCCTTCTCATCCCAAAATGCTGAGTCATCTGTTCCTCATCATCTCCAAGAAGAAACTTTGCAACTCACTCCTGTTGTTGCATGCTCCATTCCTAAAGATGAATTGGAAGTTCTGTGTGAACTCATGGTTGACTTTGACAACCTTGAAGAAAACCAATTTCACCTTAAAGAAGACATCATCTTTCAAGGATGGACCTCGTTGTTCGCTGAGTTCGTTGGTCCAGTTTATCCGGATCTTGTCAAGGAGTTCTGGGTACATGCTGTGGTTGCTCCAAAATCTATACTTTCTTTCGTCCATGGAAAGTTTGTTGTTATTACTGAAAACATCCTAAGAATGATGTTTGATCTGAAAAACCCTGAAGGGGTTTATGAGTTTGATCAAAGGGCAGATATGGGAGATGTCCTATCCACTCTTTATCCAAATGACAAGAAAACAAAATACGTCAAGGAATTGAGAGATGTCTACAGAATCTGGACAAAGATCCTTCTTGGGTGTTGTGGACCTCCGATTTTTTTAATACCGGGCCATACCTCTGATCTGTAGAGATACGTGAACTGACTCTTTTTTGTCGCTTAATGCTTTCGCATTTTGAAAATTCACAGAGTCGCCACCGACCTTTTATTTTATCCAATTAAGGAAAGGTTTATAAAAGACACAGAAAAAAGACCTTTAAGAAATTCTGGGTAAGGGGGTAGGTTATACAAAGGGAAGGTGTTAGCACCCTTTGTATCCATGGTTATCCATGGGCTCTTAAGTTTGCTTAGCTCACTTGTTTTTCGATCACTTTTCAATTGCTCTAAAATTGCTCATATGTGGTTTCAAATACCTTTGTAATTTGAATTTTGTAATGATCCGTGTGTGGATGTATACAAAATGCTTGTTTATCTTTCGAAAGATGTTTTGAAAAGAACGTTAACTTTGTAATAATCCGTGTTTGGATGTATACAAAGTATTGTCTTTTTGAAAGTTTTGAAAAATCAACAGTGTATGAGAATTTTGTTTGTTTTGATTTGAGCAAGCAAACTAGGAGGTCTACCCTGAGTTGTAAGGTCTTTATCCTATTTCCTTTAAAAATCTATCCTTTCATCGGATATAAAAGCAAGGTTCGATTTTGTACTCAAAACAGTGGAATTTGACTTTGATTTTGAAAGATTGTAAAAGGATTACCTGAAGAGGTGCAAGTGTGATTGCGATTGGATTCAGATATTTATCTTTGAAGTTAGTGATCTAACGGTTCAATTTTATCTTTGACATACACGCAGTTTATATGTGCTGGAAATTAAAGTGCGGAAATGTAAAGTGCGGAAAGTAAATCTACGCTATTACATCGATTGTGCAGGAAATGTAAACTAGCCTATTTACATGAATTTGACATCCTATACATTTATCTAGGAATTTTAAATTGCAAGAAAAATAAAAGGCATGTTTTTGGATTTTTTATGATTGATTTTAATTATAATTAATGCATGATTAATTAAATTAAAATGAAGAAAAAAGATGGAAATATATTTAAACCTAGAAATTAAGTTTAAAATATGTACAAAATATTTGTTAATTAATTTTAAAACAAAACTATTTTTTTTGGAATTTTTGGAAATTGATTTGAAATTGATTTAAGTTAATTAAAACATAATTATGCAAATAATTATACAAATAATTAAAACTTAAAAAGAAAATTATTCAAAATATGTACAAAATTAGTTTATAATATATAAACAATATTTAACACAAAGAACAAAATTTTTTTTAGGATTTTTTGATTGGTTAGAATAATTAAAAAGCAAATATATAAATATATACTAATTAATTATGCAAAATATTGAAATTTTGAAGAAAAATAAAATATTTTTGTTTCAGAAAATAATATATTATTTTAGAAGTCTAAAAATATTTTTTGTGTATTTTTTGGATTTTTAAAACTATTTTTAATTAATTTAACAAAGAAATTAAAATAAAATAGAAAATAAAATAGAAAATAAAAAGGATACTGATCCTGTGTGGTAATTTGTGAGGGAGCATGGTGTGGTGAGAGATCTGGCACGTTGGATCTGATTGGAAGTTGTAGCAACCTGCCTAAAAATTATAACTTAGAGAGTCGCCACCTATTCTGAAGGGCGAATAGGAAACCCTACGCAGTATAGAGATCGGGGTAAGATACTATATTCAGGTCGAGGGAAGGTGTTAGGCACCCTCAACCCTTTCCTAAAGGCTAACATTTCAAAGATAAAGGTTTATGGAAAGGTTTATAGCTAAGGAAGTGAATAGGGGAAAAATTGAGATTTTAGGGAGGGGGACTCGCCTTGTTGCCAAGTGCCTACGTATCTCCTTATGGAGAATCAGAGTCAACGTAGTTCGGGGCACAGGATTGTACGCCTTAGAATTGATTATAGAGATTATGTGAAGTTGTTTTGAAATTGTTTTGAGGCTCTCCGAATTGCCTATCGCAGTTTGAATTTGATTTGAAAGGGCATTTTGAGTTGCCCAGGATAAAAATCCTGTAGTATTGTGGTTTAGTGTATTTTAGATGTTTCGGGCGTACAACCCTGATTTGGCACAATTAACCGCAATGATCAATAGGTTTGATCACCATAGTTAAAAGATTGGGGTTTTGCACCATTACCAATTCAAATCGATTGATTCGATTATCACTAATAATGAATTAACGTATTTTATTATTTTATGAATTTGTATTTTTATACTGTTACCTCTCATAACCGATTAATACGATTACAAATAATAACAAATTGATAAGGTATGCTAATCATCATAACCAATAAGATGGTTAAAACCATTTAGCAAAATAATGTTTATTTTAATTTATAGGATTTGATTAATTAAATTAATCGATTATTAACCATCGCGACCAATAAATATAGTCGTAACGAATAATAAATTGGATCCTAATATTTTTGATACTTTGGGCAAATGGGATGGAGCAAACCCTAATGTATTTGTAACTTTTATAGAGTTTTTTTGTGATTATAATTAAAGATTAATAATTAAGATGGATTAAAACAAATTACTCGAATAGTCGAAAAAATAATCGGGGAAATAATTCTAAGTCCTAATTATAATCCTAATTGTATTGTTAATATGATTTCAAAAATAAATTATGTGTATGATAATAATAACGGTTAAAAACCAATTAGAATCATATAAACAATATGGCAAAAAATGAAATAAAATAAATAAAAGATGAAACCTGAGTATGATTCAGTATGACGCGCTTTGGGAGGGTCCACCGTGAGCTTGCAGCCTGGGACGTTAGATCATGATCTGGGCACGATCTAGTGGCTGCTTGGTGAGGGTGTGTGGTAGGAACACGCACGCTAGAATCACTGGATCGGGAGTCATATAGTAACAAAGAAACTAAGAAAAACATATGTGGGACGCTGGGATCGAACCCAGGTCCCTTTGATCCCCAGTTTCTCTCCAAAGCCATGCGCGCTACGCTGTTTTGTTGTTAATAACATAACTTCAATACAAAATATACTAAAATATGAATGAACCAACACTAAGAAAAAAAATGAAACGCGCGGTACTGTTCTCCATCTTCACCAATTTTTTGGAAATGAAACCAGACCTTTAGCGATGGGTTTCCTTAGTGTAGCTACAAAGCCTGCAAGTTCTAAAATAAACAATATGTGATAGAAATTAAAAGTGAGAGCATGGTTCAATTCGTTTCGGTCCTCTGAATTTATTGGTGATATTCTTTTGGTCCAATTTTGCCTGGATTTTAAAACCCCAATTCGAAGCTTAGAACCCTAGCCATGGTGGATTCCTCTGTGTACGTTCAACGTCCAATTAAACTACTCAGATACCTTGCAAACCTCAACCTGAACACAATTACGCATTCAAATCACGTTAAAACTGCATGATTATCAAAATTGAATGTAAAAAATATCACCAAACCGTGAATGCCATGGCCATGATTCTGGGCACTTTCATGTGTTGCAAATTGCTGGAATTAATCAGAGAGAACCGGGGGACATGTTAGAATGCCTTGTTTGGCTTTTGTCCGGTTAGAACCATGACTGCAAATTGTTGTTTGACGTGAAATCTTTTTTTGTTCTTGAGTCCGATTCTGCAGCGGCAAAAATCCCCCTCTTTCCCAAACTTTTCTCTTTTTTTTATATCAGTCAATTTAGGTTTTTTTTCTCCTACACCTAATGGGCCTATCATTTGATTTATTTATTTTAACCCAAACAAATCACTAATCCATTGATTAATTGTATATTGTAATTATAATAACAATAATAGTTGAAAATAATTATAATAATCTTAATAATAATATTATTACAACTACTACTAAATAATAATAGTTAGTTATAATAACAAAATGATTAAGCCAATTATTAATAAACAATAAAACATGTGAATAATTTGTGAGAATGGACTGAAAAACCTCAAAATAGACGGGCCAGATGACTGGGCTAACTACCTTCTAGCCTTAACCACATTTTAACTCAGGATATCTTATAAGAACGCAGGTTTGACAATAGGGATGTCAAACCCCATGATTCTTAATTTTGATCCTTGATGAATTAAAAGACATGAATTGACCGGGCAAATTTTGGGGTATGACAGCTGCCCCTGTTCAATCTTCTTAAACCTGAAGAGTCGGATAGGCATGTCTGCCTATCGTAATCTAAAGGTAGAAGATGATTGAACACTGAAATGCCCTGAAATTTGCCTTTGTAGGGAAGAAATTCCATGGGAGATGGGCTTACAGATGCCACCCAAGGTAAATACCCCTCTCTTTGAATGCGAAGCAGATGCTTTCGAAAGGAATCACTGTGTTTCGATTGTAGCACGGCCTAAAAGGCAACCTGAATTTTATGCAATGTTATGATGCATGCGATGTATGATGCAGTAAGCTTCTCAAAATAAATGAGAGCGATGTTTGTATATGCGTAATGTATGAATGAAGTATGTTAGTAATTCTGAAAAGAAAGATAAAACCTTTGTTTGTTGTTGAAGTTTTGGGGAATATCACTGCCGAGGGACTAACGCGATAAACCCAATTGAGGAAATGTTTGAAAAATCTTGTATGCCCGGAAAAGCTCCTAGAAAAGATGGAATACGTCTTGAAGAAGACTTCCTGGAAAGGTTCCTGAAAAGAAATAGCGAGGACCTTCTGTTGGTTGTGTAATTGGCTTGCTATGGTCAGCAAGCTTCCGCAGTTTGTGAACCCCCACTTACTATAGTTCTAGTAAGTTTCCGTAGTTTGTGAACCCCTCACTTACCATAGTTCTGGCAAGCTACTCGCAGTTTATATCTCTCACTTACCATGGTGCTGGTAAGCTACTCGCAGTTTGTGAACTTTTCACTTACCATAGTGTTGGTAAGCTACTCGCAGTTTGTGAACCTCTCACTTACCATAGTGCTGGTAAGCTACTCGCAGTTTGTATCTCTCACTTACCATAGTTCTGGCAAGCTACACGCGGTTTGTATCTCTCACTTACCATAGTGCTGATAAGCTACTCGTAGTTTGTATCTCTCACTTACCATAGTGCTGGTAAGCTACTCGCAGTTTGTATCTCTCACTTACCATAGTTCTGGTAAGCTACTCGCAGTTTGTATCTCTCACTTACCATAGTTCTGGCAAGCTACTCGCAGTTTATATCTCTCACTTACCATAGTTCTGGTAAGCTACTCGCAGTTTGTATCTCTCACTTACCATAGTGCTGGTAAGCTACTCGCAGTTTGTATCTCTCACTTACCATAGTTCTGGTAAGCTACTCGCAGTTTGTATCTCTCACTTACCATAGTTCTGGCAAGCTACTCGCAGTTTATATCTCTCACTTACCATAGTTCTGGTAAGCTACTCGCAGTTTGTATCTCTCACTTACCATAGTTCTGGTAAGCTACTCGCAGTTTGTGGACCCCAATAGGATTGCTTGCTATAGTTCTAGCAAGTTCACCTGCACCAATAGGATCATCTGTCCTAGTTCGGACAATTCACTTGCACCAAAGGAATTACCTGCCATAGTTCTGACAAGCGTACCTGCATAAGAGTGATCGCCTGCTATAGTTCTAGCAAACTTACCTGCATGGAAAAGATTCACCTGTTCGGAGACTCACGACTCGAGGGTCGGAGAAAATACACCAATCACAACACTAGGGTTGGAAACTAGGCTTTTGTAGTATGATTTGAATTTTGATGTAATAGTGAGACGGGAACTGATTACCAGACGGGAACTGAGTTTAATGATGGTTTGGACTGCCAATAGAAATTGGGCTTTTTGTGATGTGTAAATGCACTAGATGATATGCGTATGCTAATGCGTATGTATGTATGCTAATGATGATGCAATCCCGAGATTTTATCTCCTTAAACCCATTGAGCTTGTTTACTCCATGCTTGCACTTATACCCTGACTATGCTTATGCTGGCTTTGTAATGTTTATGTATGCTTATGCGTATGTTTGGTTGACGTAATGAGTGGAACGAAGTAATGTCTTCTGTAAGATTACCTGAAAAGGTCTTTTTGGAATGGAAGTGAATGTTTGTCTTAAAGAAGACTATCCGAAATGATTTTTCGACACGGTAGCAATTTGTCTTAGAGAAGACCACCTGAAAAGGTTGAAAGATGTCTTAAAGAAGACTACCTGAAGAGGTTCTTGAGAGGGATGACGAATTGTGTTTTTTTCTGAAAGGGACTACCTGAAAAGGTGCTTAGGACAAGAATGTCTCGAAGAAGGCTACCTGAAAAGGTGCTTAGAAAAGTAATGTCTTAAAGAAGACTATCTAAAGAGGTTCTTGGAAATGGTGATAATTTGTCTTGCATAAGACAGCTTGCAGAAACTCCTAGAAAGGATCGTGAGATTCGTCTTAAAGAAGACCACATAAAGAGTTACGGTGTAATGTATCAGCCAATATATGCAATGCATGATTTGTATGTATTTGTATGATGCTCCAATGGTAGGTTGTTGATAACCAAAGCGTATATAGCTTGCTGGAGTTGCAGGTTTGTTTGATAAGGTGGGGTGTGATGCTAGCGCGATTTCCCAATACCTGTTTTGTTTGAGCTTGGAAGATCGTAGTTAGGAGAAAGATTTGTTCGATGTTGTAAAGTGCGAGAACGCCTTTTTCCCTTTTGTTGTGTGTCTTGCGGATTTAATATCCATTGCCCCAGTATTTCATGGAGAAAGATGCCTATGAAGGAAGTGCCCCAGGGAATAGCCTTGTCATATGCTTCGATGCTTAGATTGAAGGGTGTGCCCCTGATCTCCAGGTCATGGAAGGTTATCCATAGTGTTCTATCCTTTGAATTTGAATTCTTCCCATGTCTGACATGCCCCTGTTTGAGATTGCTTTGAGATGTGCCCCAAGTCGATTGAACCTTAGGAAGACTGCCCCTAGTTAATAGGATGTTCAATTGTATGCCCCTGTGTTCCTTGAAATTTTTGCCCCTGTTTAGGAGAACCCCCTAGATGTGGTTCCCCCGACTCCAGGGTCTTTATTAGAAATGATCACCTTTGATTAACCCATTTCGAGATTTCCTCGATGCTAAGTGTATGCTCGTAGATGGTGTTGTACTTTTTGAGAAGTAGCTCCAATGGAATGCGTATGCAAGTTTTGAAATCGAAGTCCGTTATGAATTAGGACTGGATGGTTTTGAAAAGAATGCTTGAAGAAGCATAGTGATTAGAAGTAGTTTTAACAAACATAGGAGTCAGTATAACAAATTCCTGCTTAATATGCTTTCGTAGTTAACCTTGCCTCAATTAGGACTTTTAAATGTTGTAACTTGGCCTGGTTCATGTTTTAAGAAACAATGGGTATAAGGCTCAAAATTTTATTTATCCCACCCCTTTCTCCTTGATGTTCTCCAGATCCTAAAAATTCGCCTAATCCAATGGATGTGCTTTGTTTGCAAGAGAATTGTTTCAGTCCTGATGTTACGCAGAAGCCTTAGTAGAGATCCAAGCATTGATGAAAATGTTGTAGAGATCCAAGCATTGATGCAAAGCTTTGACGATTTAGCAATCACAGGATTATCCTTGGTATGTCGCCTTTGTTTTTATCCCTTATTTTTGCATGAACCAATTCCTTTTGAATTTGGTCCACCGGGATGCCCTAAATTTTGCCTAAGTCGTTTTTCTCTTTCGTGGGATTTTTCATTTTGACTTAGCGGGCGCTTTTCTCCTTTTTGCTTTTGAATACTCCTTTTGAGATTAATCTTTGGATATTGAACGTTGTGACTGCTATGTTGATTTTGATTTGCAAGCTTCACCTTTGATACTTCCTCGATCTTGAATGGTGAAATGAGGAAGAGGATTGTTACGAATGTTATCTCCATTGCTTCCTCAATCTTGGGTGAATGCGAGGAAGAAGATATGCTTGAACCTTATGCTTGGATTGACTGATTCTCTTGACAACCAAAATACATCATTGAGTTAGTTGAAATCTACCCTGCCCCTGGTTAAAATCAAGGTTCTTTTGAAAAGTAGAAACAAACTCCAACTCCTGGCTCGAGGGGGTAACGAGGGATTAACATCCTTATATCTCCACTGTTTGGGAATGGAAACAATGCCTGTACATCCTCGGCTCGGTCTTACCTTGAAAGCATATGTTTAGCTGGACTTAGTTTTTGTATTCGTCATTCTCCCTTAAGTTTGTTAATAATTGGGAGTGATAATTTGAAATGGAAAGTCGTAGTAATGCAAGAGCGAAGAGAAAGAATTGATTTCAAAACATGCATGATCATTTTATTGAATTACTATTCGATAGGTACAACGTTTTACATCAAATAACACTTTGTGATCATAGAAATTACAACTTGAAATGGTAAAACCTATTGATCCTAAGGGCAGTCTCCTTTGTGAATCCATTAACCTCGTTTCACTCCTTAGTTCATGGACTTGTAGAAGTAAAGGGTGATCTCGAATTCTCCTTGGGCACGTCAAACCTGTCGTGAATAAACCGTTAGCGGTGGGTTTTCGTCGTTTTGGAACTTCATGAGTTTCCTTAGACTGAACCTCTTTTGCTTTTCCTAAGGATAGTATCACACCATTGGTAACCTCCAGAGTTTATAAATTGATAGGGAACACCTATGACCCTTTTGCCCCTTAGTGAGGAGTTAACCTATGTCGCATTCCCCCCATCGTAGTTATGCATCTTTGTTCAGGATATTGCCCCTGTTGGACTAATCCTTTGCCCTCAAGTTATCGTAGAGCATCCTTGTAAAATTGATGTGTTCTAAGATGGACCCCTTGATGACTAGATACATCTTGAGTGTATCTATGGGGAACTTCTTTGTTGAACTAACCCTTGCCGACGACAACCTTTGTTATTTTTATAATCCTGTTACGATAAGGCGTGGACATGTGGCATGACGAAAGACATCCTTTTCCTCCTTAGTAAGGCCGAGATCATTCTCAGTAGTTTATCCTCCTTTCTCCATAGTCTATGGTCCATTGATTTTCTTCGTGAGCCTCGGGGAATCGGCTAGTGTGGTAAGTATGGATGCGGGCGAAGATAGAAATGCAAATGAGAATGAATGCATGAAAATGCCAATGCACGCGTAAGCGAGGGACTCCTTGTATTGTAACTCCGTGTATGCATACGTGTAACATATGATCCTAGGGATAGCCTTAGAGGCGACATTAGACCCTCTTGGAATCTTTGCAGGATAAATGTTATGACATGCTAAAGGAAATCCCTTGGATTCGAGAGTATGCGGGAGATAACGACTAGTGACCGTTCAAGATAGTCACTAAATCTCATGGCCGTCGAGAGGCCAATCAACATGTACCAATGAATTTGTCCCTCGTGGGAAGGTTCTCTATGCGAAACACAACCTATCTAAGGACGATATGGACGAAGAAAAATCCCTACAGGCTAGGGATGTGATGATTAAATGGAGATCCAAACCCTACAAGTTAGAGGGTGCGCGGGAATAAGCATGGAGTGACCGTTCAGGACGGTCACTAGATCTCATAGCCATCGAGAGGCCAATCGAACGCATGCTAATAAAGTTGTCCTTCGGGGAAGGACGCGTCGTTGCGAAAACACGTGGATGTAACAGAAAATCCCTATATGCTAGGGAGTACGTAGTAGCAAGCACGGGGTGACCGTTCACGACAATCACCGAATAGCATGGCCATCGAGAGGCCAATTGACGTATGCTAACAAAGATGTCCTTCGGGGAAGGACACACAGTTGCAAAATACAAAGATATAAAAGGAAACTCCCTACCGGTTAGGGAGTGCGTAGATGCGGGTGCGGAGTGACCGTTCATGACAGTCACTTAGTCTCGTGGCCATCGAGAAGCCAATCGACGTGCGTAGGCGAATATGTCCTTCGCGGGAAGGACACGGTCTTTAGAAATTTGAGTCCCTACAGGCTAGGGACCACGTAGGGATACCTGCAAAATCGAAGCGCATAGATATTCGAAGTATATAAATTGCAAACATATAAAGAGCACAGCAGCACAAAAGTCCTAGGTTCATAGGTTCGACGTAGCGGCTCTTGGGAGCCAACCTTTTTATGGGGGAGTTCTAGAAGGTCTCATGGGGTCGTTCGTAGCCTCCGAGACTTTTTGTCTCTTCGGATTTTAGAACAACTCATTTTATCCATGAGGTTCGAATTTTTGGGGTAGGTTCCCGGAGAGATCAGCTAAGTATCCAGTCCAGCCCTCCACAAAGTCAAGCTTCGTTTCGGACCTTTCCAAATATCTAACCCACTCCGAGTGGAGTTATCAGTGAGACTCGTAAGGCGATTCATGTCCCCTTTTGGTCTCAAAGTTAACCCCCACACTTAAGGTTTTAACACTACATAATATATCCAGTAGTATATAAAAATATAATAGTCAATAAAAAAAATAAATATATTCACATAAGTGATCAGATATAAACATATCATGAATAATTAAATATTTTTAAATAAAAATAAATAAATAAACACATTTAAAAAAAAATAAGAAATAAAAAATAATTACAAACCCTGAAAAAGGCGCGTTAGCCAAACCCTAAAAAGTTGCCAAACCTAAACCCTGCCAAAGCCTAAAGCCTATAGGAGCATAGTAATTCACCGTTATAGTGTCCCCAGCAGAGTCGCCAGCTGTAGCAACCTGCCTAAAAATTATAACTTAGAGAGTCGCCACCTATTCTGAAGGGCGAATAGGAAACCCTACGCAGTATAGAGATCGGGGTAAGATACTATATTCAGGTCGAGGGAAGGTGTTAGGCACCCTCAACCCTTTCCTAAAGGCTAACATTTCAAAGATAAAGGTTTATGGAAAGGTTTATAGCTAAGGAAGTGAATAGGGGAAAAATTGAGATTTTAGGGAGGGGGACTCGCCTTGTTGCCAAGTGCCTACGTATCTCCTTATGGAGAATCAGAGTCAACGTAGTTCGGGGCACAGGATTGTACGCCTTAGAATTGATTATAGAGATTATGTGAAGTTGTTTTGAAATTGTTTTGAGGCTCTCCGAATTGCCTATCGCAGTTTGAATTTGATTTGAAAGGGCATTTTGAGTTGCCCAGGATAAAAATCCTGTAGTATTGTGGTTTAGTGTATTTTAGATGTTTCGGGCGTACAACCCTGATTTGGCACAATTAACCGCAATGATCAATAGGTTTGATCACCATAGTTAAAAGATTGGGGTTTTGCACCATTACCAATTCAAATCGATTGATTCGATTATCACTAATAATGAATTAACGTATTTTATTATTTTATGAATTTGTATTTTTATACTGTTACCTCTCATAACCGATTAATACGATTACAAATAATAACAAATTGATAAGGTATGCTAATCATCATAACCAATAAGATGGTTAAAACCATTTAGCAAAATAATGTTTATTTTAATTTATAGGATTTGATTAATTAAATTAATCGATTATTAACCATCGCGACCAATAAATATAGTCGTAACGAATAATAAATTGGATCCTAATATTTTTGATACTTTGGGCAAATGGGATGGAGCAAACCCTAATGTATTTGTAACTTTTATAGAGTTTTTTTGTGATTATAATTAAAGATTAATAATTAAGATGGATTAAAACAAATTACTCGAATAGTCGAAAAAATAATCGGGGAAATAATTCTAAGTCCTAATTATA
This sequence comes from Vicia villosa, assembly GCF_029867415.1. NCBI lineage: Eukaryota > Viridiplantae > Streptophyta > Magnoliopsida > Fabales > Fabaceae > Vicia > Vicia villosa. The sequence goes on along the minus strand of NC_081181.1, from coordinate 228,311,985 downwards.
ATCCTAATTGTATTGTTAATATGATTTCAAAAATAAATTATGTGTATGATAATAATAACGGTTAAAAACCAATTAGAATCATATAAACAATATGGCAAAAAATGAAATAAAATAAATAAAAGATGAAACCTGAGTATGATTCAGTATGACGCGCTTTGGGAGGGTCCACCGTGAGCTTGCAGCCTGGGACGTTAGATCATGATCTGGGCACGATCTAGTGGCTGCTTGGTGAGGGTGTGTGGTAGGAACACGCACGCTAGAATCACTGGATCGGGAGTCATATAGTAACAAAGAAACTAAGAAAAACATATGTGGGACGCTGGGATCGAACCCAGGTCCCTTTGATCCCCAGTTTCTCTCCAAAGCCATGCGCGCTACGCTGTTTTGTTGTTAATAACATAACTTCAATACAAAATATACTAAAATATGAATGAACCAACACTAAGAAAAAAAATGAAACGCGCGGTACTGTTCTCCATCTTCACCAATTTTTTGGAAATGAAACCAGACCTTTAGCGATGGGTTTCCTTAGTGTAGCTACAAAGCCTGCAAGTTCTAAAATAAACAATATGTGATAGAAATTAAAAGTGAGAGCATGGTTCAATTCGTTTCGGTCCTCTGAATTTATTGGTGATATTCTTTTGGTCCAATTTTGCCTGGATTTTAAAACCCCAATTCGAAGCTTAGAACCCTAGCCATGGTGGATTCCTCTGTGTACGTTCAACGTCCAATTAAACTACTCAGATACCTTGCAAACCTCAACCTGAACACAATTACGCATTCAAATCACGTTAAAACTGCATGATTATCAAAATTGAATGTAAAAAATATCACCAAACCGTGAATGCCATGGCCATGATTCTGGGCACTTTCATGTGTTGCAAATTGCTGGAATTAATCAGAGAGAACCGGGGGACATGTTAGAATGCCTTGTTTGGCTTTTGTCCGGTTAGAACCATGACTGCAAATTGTTGTTTGACGTGAAATCTTTTTTTGTTCTTGAGTCCGATTCTGCAGCGGCAAAAATCCCCCTCTTTCCCAAACTTTTCTCTTTTTTTTATATCAGTCAATTTAGGTTTTTTTTCTCCTACACCTAATGGGCCTATCATTTGATTTATTTATTTTAACCCAAACAAATCACTAATCCATTGATTAATTGTATATTGTAATTATAATAACAATAATAGTTGAAAATAATTATAATAATCTTAATAATAATATTATTACAACTACTACTAAATAATAATAGTTAGTTATAATAACAAAATGATTAAGCCAATTATTAATAAACAATAAAACATGTGAATAATTTGTGAGAATGGACTGAAAAACCTCAAAATAGACGGGCCAGATGACTGGGCTAACTACCTTCTAGCCTTAACCACATTTTAACTCAGGATATCTTATAAGAACGCAGGTTTGACAATAGGGATGTCAAACCCCATGATTCTTAATTTTGATCCTTGATGAATTAAAAGACATGAATTGACCGGGCAAATTTTGGGGTATGACAGAAGTGAATCAGAGGGCTCAGATTTTGAGGAGCATGACAAAAGCATAGACAGCGCAACACAGGATCCAAGAATTTGAATAAAAGCTGGCGCGCGCATTCTGGCCAACCAGAGCCTGCCACGCCTTCATCTTCTTCCTCTCTCCGTTGCTATAGGCTCTGCAACTGTAGGTAAAGCCTTTAGTGACGGTTTTCGTCCGTAGCTACAAGACCTGCACATGTCAAAATTTCATACAAGCAATATAAATTACTTAGGAGACCATGGTTAAGCTTAAAATCGTCCCCTGAGTTCAAATATGTCATTGGTTTCTCCTAATTTTGCCTAAATCAGAGGATCCCAAATTTTAGCTTAAGAACCCTAAAATGGTATCTTCGTGTGTAAGCATCTAAAACTCAATTAAAGCTCCAGAAATGATCTACACACCACACCAAGTGCAAATATATGTCTACATCGTGCTAGATATGCTTAGGTTATGAGACACGAGTCAGTTTTAGTTTGGATGAATCGAGACCTGTAGCGTTCGATTCAAGGAGTTTCAGAGCTTGCAAATGATCTGAATATGTTCAGTGAAGCTCAAGGAACGTGTTTGATTGTTTAGTTTGAATGGAAAGTGACTTAAATTTGGAATTCGAATTTCAAAATTCTTTGAATATTTTGAGAGATTACAAGTGTGTTACAAGCAAGAGTTTTTGCTCTCTATCTCTTCTCCTTATTACTGAAGTGAGATAGCTTATTTATAACCTATGTGTGCTTAGAATTGAAGCTAACTTGCACCTAGTTGCCTTTGTTGAAAACTTGGTTTTTAAATATTAAAAACCTTGAATTTTTGACCAAGTCTTGACTCCATTCAATGCTCTTGCCTTGTGCACCAATCCTCTGCAGAAAATTGAAGGTTCTTTGAGTGAGTCATGCTTGGATTGTAAGCTACCATTTATCCATGCATTTTCTTTTTAATTTTAATCTTAAAGTAAGATAAAATCAATCAAAAAATGGATAAAAAAGGTGTGGGCTTAGTCTTGGTCGTGGGAGGCCCATATCATCATGGAAATGATGTTTGAATGCTGAAAACTTGGCCCCATTTGGAAAAAATGCATTTTTGAGCAATGTTGATTTCATGTATTTTCCCAAAATTTAGCCAACTTCAACAAGGTGTAAATCCTTCAATTTTTGTCATATGAAGGAGATCTTGCACTTTTTGGAAACCTCAAAGAGTCCTCTAACCAATGCCTTTGGTCTCATGTCAAAATGATTTTTGAAGCTCCTTGTGTGTCCTTTTGAAAAAAGTGTCTTTTTGTTGACTTTGAAAATGACCTGTAATGTCTTTGATCATATTTTTCAAATGGTGAATCCAATGACCATGGGATCAATTGCATTTGAAAGATAATTGAATTTCCTTCAAAACAAGCTTTGGTTTGAATTTTTTGGATGAAGAATGAGAGAGTTATGATCAGTCAAAGTTGAGTTGACTTTTCAGGCAAAAACCCTAATTTTGAATCTTAGGGTTTTGTTGGTTTTTGATCTTTCCTTGATGAATTATGATCATCCAATGATCAAATGATGAATCCTTTGACAAAATATGGACTTTGACAAAAAATTTCATTTTTGACTGTCTGTTGACTTTTTTGGTCAAACGGGTCGTCTGTTGACTGTTTGAGCTGCTGACGGTGCGTCTGAGTGAATTGAAGTTTGAAAATTTGTATGATGGTACTTTGAGATATATGGATGTGTATGAAATCCATTTGAGCTCTCAAAAACTTGTTGCTCCTGTAAAAACAAGAAAAACCCTGATTAGGGACTGTTTGTGTAGGAGACAGTTAAGCGTACCTGATTTTTGTGCAGTGTTGAGTCTCTGCTAATCGCGTGATATTCAGAAGACTTCTAGAACAAAAATCTTGGAATTTTGAATTGTGAAAGATTGATTTGATTGATGGTACAAAACACTGAGAATTGTACTGCCAGCAGTTTGGCTGTCAACTGACTGTCCCGGTATTGAAACAGCAGTTAAAAGTGAAAAATCAACAGTCAAAGTTAATTTTATTTTTTGTTGTTTTTTTGTTTTTGTTTTATGTGAAAAATGAAAGTTTATTTACTTGACTTGTTAGAAAAACACAGACATAATAAATAACTAATGTTTACTGTTACCAGTACAGTCTGAGTTTCCTGATTTTGCGCCTGCAAAAAAGATTTAACTCTGTACCAATTATGTCAGTACTATTTATCTGTAAATAAATAAATAGCATGTGTGAAGTAATACACAGTATTTGGTGTTTGCGTAAGAATAAATTCAACTGCAAGCCAAATTACTGTATAAGAAAAATTCTAAAAACTAAGTATTTCATATGTCAGGATATTTGTTGAAATAAAAATCCATGATTATATGAGACCCTTAATTTTCAGATTGGAGTTTTCTTAAAAAATATGTGGGCAAATTTTGGGGTATAACAGTTGCCCCTATTCAATCTTCTTAAACCTGAAGAGATTGTCTGAAATCTGAAGGTAGAAGATGATTGAATATTTAGATGCCCTGAAAATTTGCACTTACCTTGATCAGAAGAGATGTTGGAAGTTGCATTTGAATGTCGTCTGCGAAGTGTTGTTGGAAGATTGAAACATTACCTGAGATGGGCTTTCAGATGCCACCTGGTAAATGGGTTGAGGGTTTGTTCATCAGAATGAATCCATTGATTATATCTTGATGAAGGATTTGAAAGTCTTTGTGTTGACTGTTTCGGAACCGTCCAAGGTTACCGCTTTAAGTCTTGGAAGATAATCGTTACGGAACTTGTCCAAAGTTTTTCCGATTTAGATTTTGGAAGTTGATCATTGTGGAACCGTCTGAGGTATCGCTTTAGATCTGCAATGTTAGATCGTTTTGGAACCGTCTGAGGTATCGCTTTAGATCTGTGATGCTAGATCGTTTTGGAACCGTCTGAGGTATCGACTTTGATCTGTGATGCTTGTTTTGAGTTGGTAAGTGATCAGAATGAATCTTCGGCTTGATTATATCTGAGAGAACCGTTCATGGAATTCAGGTGAACACGGCATGTGATTGAGAACATCTTTGTTGAAGATATCTGCCTACCTGAAAAATCAAGTTAGTGATATGCAACGTTTATGATGCATGTAAATGTGAGATATTCCCGGAGAAATATGCATGTTATGCTGTGTATGAATATGCGCATGATGCATGATGTATGATGTATGATGTATGAATATGTGAATGTATGAATGTATGAATGTAATGTCAAGCTTCTAATTGGAAAAATAAATTCCCACTAGTCAGCTGGACATGACTGTATCGTGATCGTTGATGATCTTTTGTCTTGCTTGAGTACCCTCGTCTGGGGAAATTCTTTGAGAACCCGGGTATCCCGTTGAAGGATCTTTGACTACTGCTTGGGGAATCAAAGGTAACTGGAAGTTCTGATGCCCTTTCAAATGGGAATGAGGAAGATGCATAATCCTCCGATGCACTACCTGACCAAGTCCGGGTGCGGGGATCACACCTTCTGAAGATAGTAATCTGGAACAACCCTGCTGGGGAATAAGACTTCTTTTGAAGAAAAAATCTTTTTGAGGAATTTGCTGAGAAATGCGTTTCTCTTGGTGATTTCCTTCTGATGGAATGATGTCCAGATGATCGGGACATTTCCTGAATGCCATTCCTGTTTTTCCTGGTAAACATCAATCATATTCAAATGCATATGTTCATTCAAAATTATCATTGGGACGCTTACGTATTTAAAACAGAAAAAGTGAAAAGAGCTGCATTGGAAAGAGCCATGATAGGCGGGTTAGCACAGGGAGACAACAATCCTAGAAGTAGGAAACTGTCAGAAAGTTTTGAAAAATATTTATGAAGATAAATAGCTATGTGAAAATGATCCAGTCAAGTTTCAACTCTGCTATTGCCAATCTGTCTTCGAGCATCTCATCCCTCACTTGTTGGAAGAAAGTGATTAGACTGATCGGTGTCTTTGAGGTGTTGAATCTTGATGGTGAGTAGGCAGCTGAACGGAACACAGTTGTATGCTTCATTCCCTAACTTTTGCCTAGGCCGCCCTTTCAGGTTTTCAGCCTACCGGGATTTTTGTTTAGTCTCTAATTTTTGCCTGGATCGCCCTTTCGGGTTTTCAATCCACCGAGACGCTCATTTTTGCCTAAGTTGCCCTTTCAGGTTTTCAACTTAGCGAGCTGTTTTTTTTTCTTTTTTAAGAGAAGTATTTTTTACTATGTCAGCATTCACAGGGTGTGGGAAATCCTCGCCATCCATGGTGGTAAGCAACATGGCGCCGCCGGAGAATATTTTCTTGATTATGAATGGTCCCTCGTAGGTGGGAGTCCATTTGCCTCTGGGATCACCTTGTGGTAAGATGATGCGTTTGACAACCAAGCCACCAGTTTGGTATACTTGACTTTTGACTTTTTTGTTGAAGGCTTTGATCATACGCTTTTGGTATAGCTGACCATGACAAATAGCTGCGAGCCTTTTCTCATCAATCAAGTTTTTCTGGTCCAACCGTGTTTGAATCCAATCGTCTTCGTCTAGATTGGCTTCTTTCATAATCCTTAGGGAAGGAATCTGAATTTCAATTGGAAGAACTGCCTCCATACCATAGACTAAGGAGAATGGAGTTGCCCCTGTTGAAGTACGCGCAGATGTGCGATAACCATGAAGAGCAAAAGGCAACATCTCATGCCAGTCTTTGTAGGTTACTGTCATTTTTTGTATGATTTTCTTGATGTTCTTGTTGGCAGCTTCCACCGCGCCGTTCATCTTTGGTCGATATGGAGAAGAATTATGATGTTTGATCTTGAACTGTGTGCAAAGTTCAGTAATCATTCTGTTGTTTAGATTTGTGCCATTGTCCGTGATAATCCGTTCAGGGATGCCATACCGACAAATGAGATTGTATTTGATGAACCGGGCCACCATATTTTTGGTGACAGAAGCAAATGAAGCTGCTTCTACCCACTTTGTGAAGTAGTCAATAGCGACTAGGATAAAGCGATGTCCGTTGGAGGCAGTAGGTTTGATTTCTCCAATCATATCAATACCCCACATTGCAAAAGGCCAAGGAGCCGTCAGGACGCTTAATGGAACTGGAGGTACATGTACTTTGTCAGCATATATCTGGCATTTGTGACATGTTCGGGAGTGATGATGGCAGTCTGTTTCCATGGTAGACCAGTAATAACCTGCTCTGAGGATCTTTTTAGCCATTGTATGTCCACTGGAATGAGTACCAAAGGCACCATTGTGTATTTCTTCCATGATCTGTTCGGCTTCCTTCTTGTTTACACAGCGAAGTAAAGTCGAGTCATGGTTGCGTTTGTATAGGGTTCCATTGCTTAGAAAGAATTTGGCAGCAAATCTCCTTAGAAACTTTCTGTCGTTAATGGATGCCCCTTCAGGGTACTCCTGAGCTTCGAGATATCTTTTTACCTCATGGAACCATGGTTTTTCCTCGGTTCCTTCGGTATTGATCTCATTGCAATAGGATGGTTCATCTTGCCTGTAGATGGTGATCATAGGCGCCTCGTTGTCCCACCTGACTTTGAACATGGATGACATGGTAGCTAAAGCATCAGCTAGTTGATTTTCCTCGCGTGGGATGTGTTCGAAAGTGATTTCTTCGAAGTAAAGAATCAAACTCAGCACATATTCTTTGTAAGGAATTAGATTTGGGTGCTTCGTGTCCCATTCGCCTTTGACTTGGTAGATTACCAAGGCCGAGTCTCCGTAGACTTCCAGGAATTTGATTCTTAGATCGATTGCAGCTTTAAGACCCAGAATACATGCTTCGTATTCGGCTATATTGTTAGTGCAATTGAAGCATAACCTGGCAGTGAACGGTGTGTAACTTCCTGCGGGGGAAATGATCACAGCTCCGATGCCATTGCCAAGTGCATTAGAAGCTCCGTCAAAAACCATAGTCCACCGGGATCCTGGCTCGGATCCTTCTTCTGGTCCTGGTTGTTTGTAGTCATTGACTAGCATAATGTCTTCGTCTGGGAAGTCAAAGTTCAATGCTTGATAATCATCTACTGCTTGATGAGCCAGATGATCAGCTACCACACTTCCTTTGATTGCTTTTTGTGAAGTGTATTGAATGTCATATTCTGTCAAGATCATTTGCCATCTCGCTATTCTTCCAGAGAGAGCAGGTTTTTCGAACACGTATTTGATGGGATCCATCTTGGAGATTAGGAAAGTGGTGTGATTTAGCATGTACTGTCTTAGTCGGCGAGCTGCCCAAGCTAAGGCACAACAAGTTTTTTCGAGTAGTGAGTATCTTGTTTCACAATCGGTAAACTTTTTGCTAAGATAGTAGATTGCGTGCTCCTTTCGGCCGGATTCGTCATGTTGTCCCAGCACACACCCCATTGAGTCTTCTAACACAGTTAGGTACATTATCAGAGGTCTGCCTTCCACAGGTGGCAACAAGATTGGAGGTTTTTGGAGATATTCTTTGATTTTGTCAAAGGCTAACTGGCATTTGTCATTCCACCTTTCCACTTGATCTTTCTTCAACAGTTTGAAGATTGGCACACAAGTAGTAGTCATGTGGGCAATGAATCGGGCGATGTAATTCAGACGTCCCAAGAATCCTCTGACTTGTTTCTCGGTACGAGGTATAGGCATTTCTTGAATGGCTTTAACCTTGGCGGGATCAACCTCAATACCTTTGCTGCTGACTATGAAACCTAAGAGTTTGCCGGATCTTACTCCAAAGGTACACTTATTTGGGTTCAGTCGCAACTTGTACTTCTTGAGTCTGTCAAACAACTTGTGTAAATGACCCAAATGTTCTTCCTCGATGTTGGATTTTGCAATCATGTCATCGACATACACCTCTATTTCTTGATGAATCATATCATGAAATAGTGCTACCATTGCACGTTGATAGGTGGCTCCTGCGTTTTTCATACCAAAGGGCATTACTTTGTAACAAAAGGTTCCCCAGGGTGTTGTGAAGGTTGTTTTTTCCATGTCTTCGGGTGCCATCTTGATTTGATTGTACCCTGAGAATCCGTCCATAAAGGAGAATACCTTGCATTGTGCGGTATTGTCAACCAGTACATCGATGTGTGGTAAAGGGAAATCATCTTTGGGGCTTGCCCGGTTTAGATCTCTGTAGTCCACGCACATTCTGACTTTCCCGTCTTTTTTAGGTACAGGGACGATGTTAGCTATCCAAGGAGGATAACTTACAACTTTTAGGAATCCGGCATTGAACTGTTTTTCAACCTCGTCTTTGATCTTTTTTGACATATCAGGCCTACTCCTTCGTAGTTTCTGTTTGACTGGAGTGCTACCTTCTTTGATTGGTAGGCGATGAACTACGATGTCCGTGTCAAGGCCTGGCATATCCTCATAGGACCAGGCGAATATCTCGACGTAGTCTCGCAGCATTTGAATCAGTCTTTGCTTGACGCTGTGTTCTAAATCAGCCCCTATTTTGACTTTTTTCTTTTCTTCGTTGCTGCCCAAGTTGATGACCTCAATTGGCTCCTCGTGAGGCTGTATGGCCTTGTCTTCTTGTTCTAGCAGCCTTGCAAGTTCTCTTGGCACTTCACAATCTTCCTCACTTTCGTCCTCAGTTTGGTAGATCGGATTTTCAAAGTCATGACGGGCAATAGCAGAATCGTTGTTGACTGGATCCAGAGTGTATGTGAATCTGCATGTAAATTATGTGAGTATGTGTGAAGAAAAAAGCATAGCTATTTGAAAGCGAAGAAAGAAGGAAAAAGGATCACAAAATTTAAATATGCAAGCGTCCCATGATTTTATTGAATGCACATGATCATGATATGATAAGCCCTTATAGAAGGACCGGTGTGCTAAGGCACACGGCTTTTCAAGCTCATGGTTCGATTGTTCAGGAACCACTTTTATCTTTGCACATTATACACAAAGAAAACAGGAAATGGCATTTACTCCTGGTCAAAGGAGATCACATCCTCAGCTTTCCAGTTGTTCAATCCACTGTTGTGAGCAGGGGGTACCCAGCTGTTCCAGTTGCAGTTGTCTTTTTCATCTTCCACAGCATTGATTTCATTAGTGGGAAAATGAGCCGGTGATCCTTCGGGATAAGGGATATACTCTGCTGGATACGAGAGCCCAGGCTGAGATATCTCTGTTGGCTGAGCGAGATGCTCGATAAGGCCGTCCCATGAAGTCGGGATGATGTCTTGAATAGAGATTTGTGCATCTTGATGAGGAGTGTATGCTGACAGAAAGCAACCCTCGTTATTTGGTATTTCCCTGGCTTTTTCAAGAGCGAAATTGTCATCGTAATGTTCATCCCATCCAGTTGGGACAATGTCCTCCATGGCAATTTGTGAGCTCGGAGGAGCGGAGTATTTCACCATATAGTCATATTTGCCGCTGGGTTCTCCTAGCGTGTCCCATACTTCTTTGGGTGGATTTTGATATTGCTCAGTGGCGGGACTTGTGAAAATTTGATCATTTCCAACTTCATCACCCCATCCAGTCGGGGTAAGGTCCTCCATAGCAATATAAGAATTCTGAGGTTCGGCATACTGATAGTTATACCCGCCGTTTGGTTCTCCCACAGCATCCCACATTCCCATGGAAATGGGTGGAATTTCATCTGGATATGGCTGAATGATATGGTTCAAGAACACTCCTTTATCTTCAATAGCGTTTACTTCTTGGCTGACGAAGTGTGACATTAATCCTCCAGAACAAGGACTTTGATCATTCTTTTGATTTTCACTATCATAGCCCAGACCTAGCTTGTCAGATTTGTAGGGTATATCGGGAAGCTGTCCCCATACTGTGCAATCACCCTGTTCAATCATGGCTTTGGCATCTTTGAGAGAAGCCATAGTTGTAGTTGGAGTAGCAGGAATATGCTTGGTGGTAGAGACATCTGGAGAGACCACCTCAAATGATTGGCATGGAGTTTCGATGAATTCGTCCTCCAACTCGACATATTTGGAATTGCTTAGGTGACTAACCACATATTCCTCTTCGCCATAGACTGTGACAATCTTTCCTTTTACTGGATATTTTAACTTCTGATGCAGGGTAGAAGTTACAGCGTTTGCCCCATGTATCCAAGGACGTCCAAGTAAACAGGAGTAGGCTGGGTGAATTTCCATTACGTAAAAGATAGAATCAAAGATTTGAGAACCCACTCTGATTGGGAGATTCACTTTTCCGTATACCGTTCTGGTTGACCCGTCAAAGGCTCTTACCACAACATCACTTGGTTGTAACACAATTCCTTCGAAGTCAAGCTTTTCTAGTACTGTTTTCGGTAACACGTTCAAAGAAGAACCGTTATCTACTAGCACATGAGATAGAGTGGTGCCATTACATTCAATGGAGATATGTAAGGCTTTGTTGTGATTTTTTCCAGCAGGGGTTAGATCCACATCAGAGAAACCGAGACCATTGCTCACGGTTAGATTGGCAACACAATTCTCAAATTGGTCGACTGAGATCTCTTGAGGTACATGCGCAGCTTTTAGGAATTTCATCAGGGCTTTGGCATGAGCTTCTGAATATTTTAGCAGAGATAGCATTGAGATTTTTGAAGCGGTGTGCCCCAGTTGCTCAACAATATTGTAATCACTCTTGCAGATGATTTTCAATATTTCCTCCATTTCTTGCTTTGATGGATCCTCAGCAGTGATCTCCACCGGGGTTTGAATTTGTTCAACTTGTGGCTCTTTGCCTCGAGCGTTGACATTTTGATTAGGAACTGGGACTCGGACTGGACCAGCAGCAACATTTGGAGAAATTCCTGGTGAAAAGATTCTTCCACTTCTCGTGATTTTGCTGGTACCCACAATATTACCCACAGTTGGAGTAGTTAACTTTGCGGTCTCTTTAGTCGAGGTACTCTGCTTAACTCCATGAATGTAAACATTAGTGTCATATCCCCATGGGACAGCTTTGTCTGAGGAGTATGGAAATGGAGCTGGACTAGCAATGACTACTGATGCCACTTTGAGTGTAGCAGAAATTTTGAATGGAGCTTTGGCAGAGATTTTGAATGGTAAGCTGGAGATCACTGAGGCATCCTCTATTCTTATCCCGTTTGTAAAGACTTCGCACAGCACGTCCATAGAAGGGAGCCTCTCAAACATAATGATACAGCGATCCATCCATTTTTGAATTCCCATCCTCAGATTTTCACAACCATTGGGCAGGCAAGAGCAGTAAAAGCAGTCGGGGTCACATCCTGGGAAGTAACCAGCTCGGATTAGCTTTCCTTTGACTTCGCAGAGTGGAGTTGATAATTCGTTCACATCATAGATGTAAACAGTGTCCAGGATAGCGTTGACAGTTTTGTCATGCTTTGGCATAGGTGCTGTGATGACATTTGGAGTTTCTGGAGGATCGAACTCAATTTCACCAGCATCTATCATATCTTGTATTTTATTTTTCAGGGCCCAGCAGTGATCTGCGTCATGTCCTGGACAGTTTGAGTGATAGGCACATGTCGCATCAGGGCGATAATTCGGAGAGGAAGTGTTGACATTCCTTGGAGGACCTCTTAAGGTGATCAGATCTGCTTTTAGCAAGTGTTGCAATGCCTGAGAAATTGGCATGTTGATTTTGGTGAAATTTCTTCTTGGTGCATCTGGTCGATGCGTATATTTTGGCTGTTGATCTTTTTGAGGCGCAGATGCGGAGATCAGAACTGCCCCTACAGATTGATGCTGCTCACTTTTGCGATTTTTTTGAATTTGAGTTGCATTGACCTCATTTCTCCCACTGATGGGCCTTTTTGTAGTACCAGAGGTGGAACCTATCTGAATTTTTCCATTTTGAATGCCACTTTCGACACGTTCTCCGGTCAGTATCCGGTCAGTGAAACCTGATGATGAGCTTCCCAGCAAATGGCTATAGAAAGGGCCAGTTAAAGTGCCCATGAACATGTCAACTAGTTCACGATCAGATAAGGGTGGTTGAACCCTTCCAGCCATATCTCTCCACTTTTGTGCATATCCTTTGAAACTTTCTTTTGGTCCCATAGACATGCCCCTTAGTTGAGTACGGGTTGGCGCAAGATCAGCATTGTATTGGTACTGTTTGTAAAAAGCAGCAGCTAATTCTTCCCAAGTATGAACCTTGGTATTTTCCAGTTGGTAGTACCACTCGAGTTGTGTACCCGACAGACTTTCTTGGAAGAAGTGAATCCACAACTTGTTATCCGTTGTATGAGGTTGTATCTTCCTCACATAGGATCTCAGATGTAGTTTCGGGCAAGAAACTCCATCATATTTTGCAAAGACAGGAACTTTGAATTTTGGAGGGATAACAACATCCGAGATGAGCCCCAGATCATTGAAATCTAGGCCAGGTATTTTTTGTATCTCCATAGCTTTCATACGGTCTTCCAGCTGTTGGTATTTTTCATTATCCGGTTCGTCCCCAGAATGATCATTTTCTTCATTTGAAGAGAGAGAGGGTTTAGCAGAACCCTGGTTGCTTTGATTGTCTTCTTGTTCATCATCACCGACTGTTTCAGGGATCGGTGGCTTTGTGAACTTTTTGACTGGAATTTTGATCTTTCTTCTCAGGTGACTCACACCTACAGATCCTTTGGGCTTCTTTTTCTTCTTGATTATCAGGGCTTTCAGTTCTTGCTGCCCCTTTGCCAGTTCCAGAATTGCCACTTGAACTTGGGCATTCTGTGCTTCGAGATTCTTGATGCTTGTCTCGGATTCCATCTCTTCTGACTGAAATAAACAGCGAGGAGATGAGAAATCCGTCATGTGAACCTGTTATGCAATGTGTATGACTGGATGCCATGTGTATGCAATGTATGAAATGTATATGTATATGAATGCAATGTATGAAATGTATATGCAATGCATGAAGTGAAATGTGTGTGCAATGTTTCAAGGATCTTAGAGTTTAGATTTGTTAAAGAAGAAACAAACGTTAGTTAATCAATTTATTTCTCTTTTTTTTTTTGCTTCTTTTTTCTTTGCCTCATTTGGGCTTACAAGACAGAAATAAAATAGATGATCCTTCAGGTCTCCCGTGGACGCTTTCTCTTTGCCCCCAGGAATGTGTTGATCTGCTGTTCTTCTTGAAGCTGTCCGGTGAGCTCCAATATCCTTCTCTCATAGTCTTGACAGTATGATTTGAAGGTGTTTCTTTCCTCTTTGAGTTGAACCCAAGATTTTTGCAACTCTTCTAGGTCAGTTGGCATCTCCGGGTGTAGAATAACTTGAGGTTCATATCCTTCGACCTCTGGTTCAATAGTCACAGGTAGTACAGCGGGATATGGCATAAGGAGTTTCTGAGCATGAGTACGGACCCATCTGAGGTAGGGTTCCATAGGAATAGAATTCCATTGCCCCATAGTTTTGCTTTCTATTCTATAGACACTGCCCCATGCATGTATGAACCTTCGTCGGTGTCTATGAGAATCATTCTCGTAATCAAACACAATGCCATGGATAATCATGTCATGAGGACCGTTGCTCCTTGCATATCCGAATTGGCGTAGAGCTAAAGAGGGATTGTAAGTGATACCTCCTTTGATGCCAAGGAGTGGCACATTAGGGTACTCTCCACAATGATCAATGATAGTAATGTCTCTTTGAAAGAAGTTGTTCCACCGGATATCTGAATGAGACAAAGACATAATCCTGCGAGACCAATGCATTCTTTGTTCATTTCTCAACACTGATCGGGGAAGATGAAATGTAAACCACCTAGCCAGTAGTGGTATACAGCACATGAGAGTTCCTCGTTTCTTCATGGTACGAGTGTGTAGAGAATGTAGAATGTCTCCCAGCAATGTTGGTACCGGGTTACGGATTAGGAAAAGGTTGATGATGTGTACACTTATGAACTGGTCAGGATTAGGGAATAAAACCAACCCATAGATCAAAAGTGCCATAACTTCCTCAAAAGCTGGATAACTTTTGTTTTCTAGCAGTAGTCGAGCCTTTTCCAATAAGAACTTGGCAAGTAAACCCTTAACTCCACTCTTTGTTTCCCAATTGGACTTGATTTCTGATTTCCGCAAATGTAAAGCAGCAGCAATGACCTCAGGTTTTGGAATCCTTTCTAAACCAGTGAAAGGTAATTGATTTCGAACAGGCAATCCCATAAGTTCAGAGAATTCTTCCAAAGTGGGTACCAACTGGTAATCAGGAAAGGTAAAGCAATGATGTTCAGGGTCAAAGAACTGGAACAGGACCCGTATCATGTCTTCTTCAAATTTTGAGGTAACCAAATGGAGTAGGTGACCATGCCTTTCAGTGAATTGAACATTCCTGGGGAATTCTGACACCAAGTCTTTTAGCTCAGATGGTATCGTTGAGATGTTGATTCGGATGTAATCTTTGGTGGCGGGAGCCATTACCTGCAAAAACAAAGGTAAACTCTTTGATCCTTGAAGTGTTTGGTGCAAAAAATGATATGCTTATGATGCAAACATGTGGCACACAAAAACAAATCAAACAATAGCCTTAGGTTTAAAGGCTTGCATGGAGCTGATAGGTGATACCCTCCCCACTGAAGTTGAGTTGGTTAAAACCTGTCCTAGAATTGGATTTGGGTTCTATGATCCTTGGAAGTAACATCTCAATACGACGCTCGAGCGGCCGATCAAAATATTCCTCGAGGATAACTAACTTCGATCAATTTCAAAGCTAGCCACTTAATAGGCCACAAGTCAAGTTCAACTAAAAAGGTTCTAAGACAAATTAGTGTTTAATGACACTTCGGAAGCCTAATATACTCCTTGATCGTTTTCAAGGGACATCAGTATAAACCAAAGTATCGCACTAACGATGACTACCAGATCAACCGTATCGGTACATGCCGTACAGTTTCCTTGGTCTAATGTCATATACTTAAGGTATCTCGAGATTCGGGTTAGAATCTTTCACACAAGCAAAATACCCAAGCAAGCCTTTGAAAAATAGAGCAATCAAGTCAATCAATTGAAAACATCGAAGTGATCTATTCTCTTAAGGTAACCCCTTTTGAAAACATTTTGTTTTTGAAAGTATCTCCCCAGCAGAGTCGCCAGTTCTGTGGACCTCCGATTTTTTTAATACCGGGCCATACCTCTGATCTGTAGAGATACGTGAACTGACTCTTTTTTGTCGCTTAATGCTTTCGCATTTTGAAAATTCACAGAGTCGCCACCGACCTTTTATTTTATCCAATTAAGGAAAGGTTTATAAAAGACACAGAAAAAAGACCTTTAAGAAATTCTGGGTAAGGGGGTAGGTTATACAAAGGGAAGGTGTTAGCACCCTTTGTATCCATGGTTATCCATGGGCTCTTAAGTTTGCTTAGCTCACTTGTTTTTCGATCACTTTTCAATTGCTCTGAAATTGCTCATATGTGGTTTCAAATACCTTTGTAATTTGAATTTTGTAATGATCCGTGTGTGGATGTATACAAAATGCTTGTTTATCTTTCGAAAGATGTTTTGAAAAGAACGTTAACTTTGTAATAATCCGTGTTTGGATGTATACAAAGTATTGTCTTTTTGAAAGTTTTGAAAAATCAACAGTGTATGAGAATTTTGTTTGTTTTGATTTGAGCAAGCAAACTAGGAGGTCTACCCTGAGTTGTAAGGTCTTTATCCTATTTCCTTTAAAAATCTATCCTTTCATCGGATATAAAAGCAAGGTTCGATTTTGTACTCAAAACAGTGGAATTTGACTTTGATTTTGAAAGATTGTAAAAGGATTACCTGAAGAGGTGCAAGTGTGATTGCGATTGGATTCAGATATTTATCTTTGAAGTTAGTGATCTAACGGTTCAATTTTATCTTTGACATACACGCAGTTTATATGTGCTGGAAATTAAAGTGCGGAAATGTAAAGTGCGGAAAGTAAATCTACGCTATTACATCGATTGTGCAGGAAATGTAAACTAGCCTATTTACATGAATTTGACATCCTATACATTTATCTAGGAATTTTAAATTGCAAGAAAAATAAAAGGCATGTTTTTGGATTTTTTATGATTGATTTTAATTATAATTAATGCATGATTAATTAAATTAAAATGAAGAAAAAAGATGGAAATATATTTAAACCTAGAAATTAAGTTTAAAATATGTACAAAATATTTGTTAATTAATTTTAAAACAAAACTAATTTTTTTGGAATTTTTGGAAATTGATTTGAAATTGATTTAAGTTAATTAAAACATAATTATGCAAATAATTATACAAATAATTAAAACTTAAAAAGAAAATTATTCAAAATATGTACAAAATTAGTTTATAATATATAAACAATATTTAACACAAAGAACAAAATTTTTTTTAGGATTTTTTGATTGGTTAGAATAATTAAAAAGCAAATATATAAATATATACTAATTAATTATGCAAAATATTGAAATTTTGAAGAAAAATAAAATATTTTTGTTTCAGAAAATAATATATTATTTTAGAAGTCTAAAAATATTTTTTGTGTATTTTTTGGATTTTTAAAACTATTTTTAATTAATTTAACAAAGAAATTAAAATAAAATAGAAAATAAAAAGGATACTGATCCTGTGTGGTAATTTGTGAGGGAGCATGGTGTGGTGAGAGATCTGGCACGTTGGATCTGATTGGAAGTGAATCAGAGGGCTCAGATTTTGAGGAGCATGACAAAAGCATAGACAGCGCAACACAGGATCCAAGAATTTGAATAAAAGCTGGCGCGCGCATTCTGGCCAACCAGAGCCTGCCACGCCTTCATCTTCTTCCTCTCTCCGTTGCTATAGGCTCTGCAACTGTAGGTAAAGCCTTTAGTGACGGTTTTCGTCCGTAGCTACAAGACCTGCACATGTCAAAATTTCATACAAGCAATATAAATTACTTAGGAGACCATGGTTAAGCTTAAAATCGTCCCCTGAGTTCAAATATGTCATTGGTTTCTCCTAATTTTGCCTAAATCAGAGGATCCCAAATTTTAGCTTAAGAACCCTAAAATGGTATCTTCGTGTGTAAGCATCTAAAACTCAATTAAAGCTCCAGAAATGATCTACACACCACACCAAGTGCAAATATATGTCTACATCGTGCTAGATATGCTTAGGTTATGAGACACGAGTCAGTTTTAGTTTGGATGAATCGAGACCTGTAGCGTTCGATTCAAGGAGTTTCAGAGCTTGCAAATGATCTGAATATGTTCAGTGAAGCTCAAGGAACGTGTTTGATTGTTTAGTTTGAATGGAAAGTGACTTAAATTTGGAATTCGAATTTCAAAATTCTTTGAATATTTTGAGAGATTACAAGTGTGTTACAAGCAAGAGTTTTTGCTCTCTATCTCTTCTCCTTATTACTGAAGTGAGATAGCTTATTTATAAGCTATGTGTGCTTAGAATTGAAGCTAACTTGCAGCTAGTTGCCTTTGTTGAAAACTTGGTTTTTAAATATTAAAAACCTTGAATTTTTGACCAAGTCTTGACTCCATTCAATGCTCTTGCCTTGTGCACCAATCCTCTGCAGAAAATTGAAGGTTCTTTGAGTGAGTCATGCTTGGATTGTAAGCTACCATTTATCCATGCATTTTCCTTTTAATTTTAATCTTAAAGTAAGATAAAATCAATCAAAAAATGGATAAAAAAGGTGTGGGCTTAGTCTTGGTCGTGGGAGGCCCATATCATCATGGAAATGATGTTTGAATGCTGAAAACTTGGCCCCATTTGGAAAAAATGCATTTTTGAGCAATGTTGATTTCATGTATTTTCCCAAAATTTAGCCAACTTCAACAAGGTGTAAATCCTTCAATTTTTGTCATATGAAGGAGATCTTGCACTTTTTGGAAACCTCAAAGAGTCCTCTAACCAATGCCTTTGGTCTCATGTCAAAATGATTTTTGAAGCTCCTTGTGTGTCCTTTTGAAAAAAGTGTCTTTTTGTTGACTTTGAAAATGACCTGTAATGTCTTTGATCATATTTTTCAAATGGTGAATCCAATGACCATGGGATCAATGGAATTTGAAAGATAATTGAATTTCCTTCAAAACAAGCTTTGGTTTGAATTTTTTGGATGAAGGATGAGAGAGTTATGATCAGTCAAAGTTGAGTTGACTTTTCAGGCAAAAACCCTAATTTTGAATCTTAGGGTTTTGTTGGTTTTTGATCTTTCCTTGATGAATTATGATCATCCAATGATCAAATGATGAATCCTTTGACAAAATATGGACTTTGACAAAAAATTTCATTTTTGACTGTCTGTTGACTTTTTTGGTCAAACGGGTCGTCTGTTGACTGTTTGAGCTGCTGACGGTGCGTCTGAGTGAATTGAAGTTTGAAAATTTGTATGATGGTACTTTGAGATATATGGATGTGTATGAAATCCATTTGAGCTCTCAAAAACTTGTTGCTCCTGTAAAAACAAGAAAAACCTTGATTAGGGACTGTTTGTGTAGGAGACAGTTAAGCGTACCTGATTTTTGTGCAGTGTTGAGTCTCTGCTAATCGCGTGATATTCAGAAGACTTCTAGAACAAAAATCTTGGAATTTTGAATTGTGAAAGATTGATTTGATTGATGGTACAAAACACTGAGAATTGTACTGCCAGCAGTTTGGCTGTCAACTGACTGTCCCGGTATTGAAACAGCAGTTAAAAGTGAAAAATCAACAGTCAAAGTTAATTTTCTTTTTTGTTGTTTTTTTGTTTTTGTTTTATGTGAAAAATGAAAGTTTATTTACTTGACTTGTTAGAAAAACACAGACATAATAAATAACTAATGTTTACTGTTACCAGTACAGTCTGAGTTTCCTGATTTTGCGCCTGCAAAAAAGATTTAACTCTGTACCAATTATGTGAGTACTATTTATCTGTAAATAAATAAATAGCATGTGTGAAGTAATACACAGTATTTGGTGTTTGCGTAAGAATAAATTCAACTGCAAGCCAAATTACTGTATAAGAAAAATTCTAAAAACTAAGTATTTCATATGTCAGGATATTTGTTGAAATAAAAATCCATGATTATATGAGACCCTTAATTTTCAGATTGGAGTTTTCTTAAAAAATATGTGGGCAAATTTTGGGGTATAACAGGTGTTTCTACCATAGGAAATCAACACATGCCTCGGATTTCATCAGTAATGATCAAAGGTATATTCTTTATTGCATTGCCACTCAGAAGAAGGTTGATGCGATTTACATTATCTTCAACCATATGTGGAAAGCAGTAAAGGATTCCAGAAACGCTTTCAGAAAAGAAAATGGTGGAACAATCATTCCTTTTGGTAGAATTATTACAAACCTTCTGGTGCATTCCAAGATTGTTGAGAGTCTGGAGTCTGAAGGTATTATCAAAGACCTTGCTGTCACCTCTGGAGCTTGTCTGAATGCGTTTTCTCTAAAGAAGATGAAAATAATTGACACTATCCTCAAAGTTCCTCAACCTCTAGCTGGAACAAGAATCAGAAGAAAACCAGTACTAGCTGACTTTGAAACCTTCTTCTATAGTGAGGTACCTGAAGTCAGAACTAAGTATCTGAAGTCACAAAAAGAGGATAAGAGTCTTAAAGATCAAGACAAAGGTGCTCCTATTAAAGTGAATCGTAAGAAGGAAGAAAGGACCAAAAGAAAGTTTGATCATCCTGCTGCTACCACCAATAAAGAAGTGATCCCAGAAGAAGTCATTGCAAAGGTTGCTAAGGCTGTCTCTGCTGATTTTGAGAAGAAAAAGAAGGAAGCTGAGAAAAAGAAGAAGAAGTCAAATAACGATGCTGAGATTGTTGAAGTTGTTGAGAAGAAGAAAATCAGAAAAAGAAAGATGATTATTCAAGAATCTGATGAAGAAAATATCTCTCAAGAGGCTGAGAATCAACCAGAAGTTCTGGCATATGTCAGAAGAAAAGAAATCGCTAGCGGCAAAACAAAGATTATTGAAGAGCCGAAGAGTAAGAAGCAGAAGAAGACTGAGGATGTGGCCAAAGCCTTTCTGAGAGGTTCCAAAGGTATATGCATTTCTGAACCCAATTCTGTTCCTGCTGTTTGTTCAGAAGCTGCACCAATAGAGATTGTCCCTACACCTGAACCAGAAAAAGCCACATCAGAATCACCTGTTTTTGTCCATGTTCTTACACCTCCATCTTCTCCTTTAACCATTCCTTCCTCTCCACCTACCATAAATCCTGTTCTGGATATACCACCCCTTCAAACTCTCTTTCCATCTCAACCTTCTCTCAATGCCACTCTTGAACATACTCCCTCCACCTCTCAAAACAATCCTTGTGATTCTCCTTTTCCAACCTCTGCATCACATGAGCAGCTGCTCCGTGATTGCAACTACACTCCCAAGCCTCGTCCTGAAGCTGAAGTGGTAGTGTTAGATTCTGATACTGAAGCAGAATCTTCTTATAGGTTGGATAGAGAACCTCATCCGTACTTCACTTCCAACCCTGCTTTTTCAAAAACCCAAATAAAATCCCGCCCTGTATATCCTATTGGTGTAGTTTTTGAAAACATAAAGAGGAATCTCAGAAGTACCTTTGATACTCTCAGAATTGCTGAAAGTTCTGGATTGAATGATGTTGCTATGCGGAACTTCTGGAGGATCTTTCGCAGAGAATCAGATGCTCTGTTTTTAGAACTTCAGGAAGCCTGTGTAGCTGCTGCCCCACGGCCTCGTGGAATTCTGAGGAATTATGAAGACTTCTGGTTTGCTCGTCTCAAAGGAAGATATCTTTTGGAAGAGAAGCCCTTCTTGGATGAGATGGAACAATTAAGACTGGCTGCCGAAATGGAAGCAAATCCATGTAGGGATATTGTTATCTTTGTTCCTGATTATCCTGTTTTGCTAGGAGACTTCAAGACTCTCTTTGACTATCTGAGGGAAAACCCGTCTGAGAAAGACCCGAGCTTGGTCATTCCAGAAGTTGTTGACCCACCAGAAGTTGAAGGTCCTTCTGCTCCCAGGAATCTAACTGCCATTCTTCAGGTACTTGAGAATGGAGACTCGGAAATTCCTGCTGCAGAATATGAAGATGCTTCTATGCAAGAAGCAGATGCTGAAGATCATGTTGCTAAAACTGTTCCTGTTGAGGAAATCCCTGCAAATGATCTATCTATGGAGGCGGCAGATCAACATGCTATTCCTGTGGTTGAAAGCGGTGAAGCTTCTTCTGGTGAATCTTCTCGTCTTGCAAGGACCCTGGAAGAAATTCAGAGGAGACAGGATGAGCAAAGCTCACTCAATGCTGAGTATAGCGCTTTCATGGTGAGGCAAGAAGGACACAACAATATGGTTCAAGAGATGCTGACCAAGATCTTGTCAAGACTAGGGCCATCTTAGATTGAGTCTGTGTTGTTTCTTTCTTCTCGTTGCATCTGTCTTTGTGCATCTAATCTTTCTTATCTTCATGTACTTCTGTACCTGCTGTTTGAACTTCAATGAAATCATCTTCTTCCTCCATGTGTTTCGTTTTGTTTGTCTCTGAATCTTTTTTGCTTTTTGATGATATGACAAAAAGGGGGAGAAGATAAATGATAAATGATTTGATCTCAGTTGCTGGGTAAAGCTCCCACACATTTACTAACAAGAACTGCAAGTTCTATATGGTTAAGTGTTTTGCAGGTATAAAGAAGTGAAGAGAATCTTCAAAGCAAACAAGAAGCAAAACCATGGAAACTGAAGCAAGCTGAGTGCTGTCAAGCTTCAGAGATCAGAAGCAAGAAAGAAGAATGAATCAGAAGCACTAATAATAGAATTTGATCCATATTTGTCTATTTGTTTTGACAAAATTCTATTTGCTCTGATACATTATTTTAGCCTATATGGCTCTGATACATATAATGTGTTCAAACATATATTCTATGTTCTAACTCGTTCATGCTGACTTTTGTCGTTTAGTTTTTGTTCTGTAACATTTCAGGATGTAGAGATGCTCTGATGATGCTCTGGTACATTCAACAATGTTCTGATACAAATCTAGCATGAAGTGATGTTGGTAGAAATTCAAGCTCTGAAGCTATCCGAGGGAAGCAGAAATTCAAAGCTGTGAATGTTCTAAAGATCCAGAAAACTCAAGTTCTGAAGCTGTCCTAAATGGAAGCAGAAATCAGAAGCTGTGAATGTCAGAAGATCAAAGAAATTCAAGTTCTGAAGCTGTCCTGAATGGAAGCAGAAATCAGAAGCTGTGAATGTTCAGAAGATCAAAGAAATTCAAGTTCTGAAGCTGTCCTAAATGGAAGCAGGAATCAGAAGCTGTGAGTGTTCTAGGGATCTAAAGAAATTCTAGTTCTGAAGCTGTCCTATGGAAGCAGAAGTCAGAAGCTATGAATTCTCTAAAGACAGAAGCTTATATGATCGTCTCTACCGAAATAATCAGGGAAGTCTTTTATTAAAGTTCTTCGAGTATTTATTTCAGGGGGAGATTATTTATCTCAGGGGGAGATTGTTAATCTCAGGGGGAGACATATTCATATGCTTATGCTATAGCTGTGTAATTTGTCTTTTGCCGTCTATTCTTTCTGATCGCTAATTCATATCATTTATATATGTTTTTGTCATCATCAAAAAGGGGGAGATTGTTAGAACAAGATTTGTTCTGATCAATTATCTTAGTTTTGATGATAACAATAATATGAATTTTGCTTAAGATAATATGGTACTCTAATCCAATGCAATTTCCCTTTTCAGGAAATATATAAAGAGTACGCATAATTCAGCGCTCAGAAGCTTTGTCTCAAAGGGTTCAGCATGCAACATCAGAACATGGTCTGGCAAGACATTAGAAGATGGTCGAAGCAGAATCAGAACATGGGTCTATGGAAGCATCAGAAGAACAAGAGAACAGAAGCACTGAAGTTCTGATAGTATCACGCTCAGAAGCACTTCAAGGTCAGAAGATCAGAAGATGCTATGCACCAAGCTGTTTGACTCTGATGATATTCAAACGTTGTATTCACAAACATCAGATCAGAAGGAAGTACAAGTGGCAAGCTACGCTGACTGACAAAAGGAACGTTAAAAGCTATTAAAGGCTACGTCAGTAGACACAGCGTGAACAAGGCTCGAGGTAGTTGACAAAAGCGTATAACATTAAATGCGATGCTGTACGGAACACGCAAAGCATTAAATGCATTCAACGGTCATCTTCTCCAACGCCTATAAATATGAAGTTCTGATGAGAAGCAAGGTTAACGATTCTGCACCAAAACAACTCATATCAAACTTGCTGAAACGCTGTTCAAATCTAAACTCAGAATCTTCATCTTCATCAAAGCTCACTACATTGCTGTTGTAATATATTAGTGAGATTAAGCTTAAACGATTAAGAGAAATATCACAGTTGTGATTATCGCTTTCAAGAAGCATTTGTAATACTCTTAGAATTGATTACATTAAGTTGTAAGGAACTAGAGTGATCGTGTGGATCAGAATACTCTAGGAAGTCTTAGAAGTGAACTAAGCAGATTGTAACTAGAGTGATCGTGTGGATCAGTATACTCTAGAAAAGTCTTAGAGGGTATCTAAGCAGTTGTTCCTGGAGTGATCAGTGTGTGATCAGTAGACTCTGGAAGACTTAGTTGCTGACTAAGTGGAGAACCATTGTAATCCGTGCGATTAGTGGATTAAATCCTCAGTTGAGGTAAATCATCTCTGCGGGGGTGGACTGGAGTAGTTTAGTTAACAACGAACCAGGATAAAAATAACTGTGCAATTTATTTTTATCTGTCAAGTTTTTAAAGCTACACTTATTCAAACCCCCCCTTTCTAAGTGTTTTTCTATCCTTCAGAAGAGCCCATAACCATTATCAGAACCAACCCTCCTTTACCTTATGTTGATATGCGTTTTGACTTATTAAAACATAAGGTACGGACAGGGTTAGATTATCTGAAGGTTTCCCATGACTCCAAGCTGGATCATATGGCAGCTGGAAAGCTCTAGAAGGCTTTCCTTGAAGATGTGCAAACAAAATTTCTGGACCTCTAGATTGATTGTATTGCTGCTGCTCCTGGTCCTTCTGGACCTGCTCTGAATTATGGGGATGGGAAGTATTTTCACCCCATTGTGAATTGGAAACCTCTGGAGGAAACTCCATTTGTTTATGAGATAGAGGTAGAATCTGATGAAATGGATATTGATAATCCTTTGCCAATGGTAGTCTGGACTCAAAGAAGCATTTGGCTTCTTTTGAGGAATTTAAAGTTCTGACTGGAGACATGAAGACGTTGTTTAAATTGTTCAAGGAGAACCCTGTTGTTGTTCAGCTTGTTCCAGCCTCTGCTCCATATGCAGTCCCTTCTAGCTCTATAGTGTTGGATACTCTGAAGGAACTTCAACAGAATCAGGCAACGGTATTCAGTCATCTGGAAAATCAAGATGAAACAAATGCTGAGTTCAAGACTTGGATGCAAAGATCAGAAGAATCATCCAAGAAATAGGCAGGAGATACTGCTGAGATCAAGAATCTGCTAGCAGCCTTAGCCTCTAAGCTTACCCAGTCTTAGTATGAGTCTTGTGTCTTAGTAGTTTTCTTTGTTTCTTGCATCTGTTTTTGATTATCCATTGCATCTGCTTTGTACTTCTCTCTGAATTATCAATGAAATTGCTTTCTTCATTTTTTATGTGTCTTTCATCTGAATCTTTAATGCTTTTGATGTTATTACAAAAAGGGGGAGAAACGTAATATTTGAATCGATTTATTATATCAGTTGCTGGGCTTAAGTCTCAACATTCCTAACAAAATATGCAAGTTTTTTGTCTCTGATAGTTTTTGCAAGAATGTGATAATCTGAACAAGCTCAAAAAGGGGAGAAACGTATCTTGAGAAAATCTTTCAAAGATCTGAAACAAACATAGCTTAATTCTCTGATACAAGATATTGTAAAGATCTGAAGCAATATAATTTCATGCTCTGATAAGCGAAGTACTCTAAAAGAAATATTCAAAGCTTTGAAGATGTCCAATGGAAGCTCTAAACGAAAGCTCTGAACCATCTGAAGATAAAGTTTAATGTGAAAGTCTCGTATGAATTGGAAAATACTCAGGGAAGTATTTTATTTATAAATTCTTCTAGTATTAATTTCAGGGGGAGATTGTTAATCTCATGGGGTGACATATTCAAACACTCCGATTAATATGCTTTTATGCTATATCTGTGAATTGTCTTTTTCATCTGATATTCTGGATACAAATTCATATCAATTTTGTATGTTTTTGTCATTATCAAAAAGGGGGAGATATTTAGAACATGAATTGTTCAGATCAATATTTCTAGTTTTGATGATAACATTATATATGAATTTTGTATAAGACAATGTGGTACTCTAATTATTCACGTTTTCCATTTCAGGAAAAGTCTAAAAGAGTATGCACTAAATCATCATTCATAAGCTCTGACCCAGAAGATCTGGATGGCTTCATCAGAACATGGTCTGGAAGACATCAAAAGATGGTCTTAAGGAAATCAGAACATGGTCTTGAAGGCATCAGAAGATGACAGTCAAAAGCAAGGCTCTGAAGATCTTTTGGTATCACGCTACAAAGAACTTCCAAAGTCTGATGATTTAAGTTGCATCTGCACCAACATTGAAGACTCTGATATTCAAACACCATTCTAATAGTCTGAGTTCAGAAGCAAGTACAAGATGAAAAGGCTACAACGTCAAATATGTCTGACTGACAATAGGAACGTTAGAAGCTACAAAAGGGAAAGTCAACAAGAGCAGTTGAAGCATGGCTCGAGGTAGTTGACAAAAGAGTGAAACATTAAATGTAGCAGTGTACTATTCACGCAAAGCATTAAATGCTACTCAACTGTCACATTTCTCACTGCCTTTATAAGAGAAATTCTAATGCGGAAGCAGTAAACAACTCTCGCTCTAAGAAACCTTACGCTGTCAAATTGATTCTAAACGTTATCCCATAAAAACAGCAAAGAAACTTCATCTTCAACCTCACAACTTGTAATATCTTAGTGAGTGTTAGAACTTAATCTTGAGAGAAAAATCACTTGGTGATTATAGCTTATTAAGAAGCACATTATACTCTTGTATTATTGTTTACTTTTGTAAAAGGAATTTCCTAGAGTGATCAAGTTGTGATCTTTATACTCTAGAAGACTTAGATTTTTTCTAAGTGGAAAACCATTGTAATTAAGGTTGATTAGTGGGTTAAATCCTCAGTTGAGGTAAATCACTCTGTAAGGGATGGACTAGAGTAGTTTGGTTAACAACGAACCAGGATAAAAATATCTGTGTGATTATTTATTATCTGCCTTTTTTAGAAACAACCCTTATTCAATCCCTCATTTCTAAGTGTTTTCACTCCTTCAGTTGTGTCAATCTCTTGATGGAATGGTCTAATTTAATGGTTTCACTTGTTTCATTAAGGAAAAAACCACCAAGAAGATGATTTGTTCTAGTGAAAAAGTTCATGATGTATATTACTTGGTCATGTCAAATAAGATAGTGTGTTGCTCTAGCTCAAACTATGTTACTTTACCTGATAATGACATTTGGCATTTTAGACTGGGCCACGTATCTCTAAATAGCATGAATACCTTACATTCCATCACTCCTTTCAAAAATGTTGATTCAAAATTTGTTTGTGATGTTTGTCATTTTGCAAAACAAAGAAAATTACCATTTTCAAATAGTTCAAGTAAATCCTTACATTATTTTGATCTCATACATTTTGACGTTTTTTTTTGCCAAAGCTATCCCATCCATACATGGACACACATACATTCCTTTTAGATATCAACAACCAATAAATATTTGTCTCAAGGAACCTCATACATAATGAACATATCTTAACTTACCAACCTTTAACCTCCCCGTCATCCTTGACTTATCATACACATTTTGATCATTCAACCATAATCCCTAATACCACAATTAACATTGACCAACCAACCACAAACATTTCCATAGACCTAACTCAAACCCAATGCCAATCCCAAAGACACAAACATGACCATGCTATCTCAATTGACCTTGATTATACATGAGGGTATTTGTTCTACTGAATATCCAAACACAATTGACAATAACTAAGAAAATCATACCAAACATGTTAGACAAAAGCATAATCCATACTATTTACATGAATATGTATGCACTTTGTGAAGACAACCTTATTTGAATTGTTAAATTTTTATCAAGACAGAGTGATTACCAAAAAATAAGAAATATTAAAAAATACATGAATGAATTGTTATTATTCAAGGTACTTCAAGTAACAATTCACTTGTTTATATAATTAGATACTCAAATAAACTTCATTTCATTTGTTCTAAATAAAGGTACTTCAAGTAACAATTCATTTGTTTATATAATTAGATACACAAATTTCATTTCATGGTTTTCAAAGGGAAAAAAATAAGCTTTCCACAAATGTAATCGATTGCAAAATAAGCTAATCGGTTACATAGTGTAATCAGTTACACAATTATGCTAACCGATTACACCAGTTCAAATCTACACATTTTTTAAAGTTGTAAAGATTGTAATCGGTTACACATTAATGCTAAACGATTACACTTGTACCATTTTTGAAAAATTTGGATTCTTTACATACCTCTTCATTCCATTGATTTATCATACCTTTTCAAAATCATTGCCAGCTGAATCATGTTATTTTAAATCATATTTATTGCTTTGTAGAGGTATCTTAAACATTATATAAACTAGAATATTTCAAGTTTCAAATGACCTCTTCCATTTCAAATTTTTACAAGCTATTCAAAACTTTCTATACTTGAAAAGTTTTCTGCATACTTTCATATATGTTAGAAATGTTAATGAGAAATCTTATTGTATTCTATTTGAATTGTTTATTGGAAAAGAATATCAATCTCATTAAAGACATTGATTCTAGTGCAATAACTTATATAAATATCTATTCAATAAATTCAAATTTGGATCATAAAGTATTAGTGATAATTGTATACAAGAGAAATTGATGTACTTTCTAAAGTATTTTAAAAGTGAAGTACTGTGCTTTTCTTTGGATCGGTTGTAACATTAATAACAATGTGAAATCTATCACGAAATGTGAGGGGACTAGATGTACCCTTGATTAGATAGGAGAACTATTGGACATCTTGGTGTTCTTTATTTTCTGTATTTATATTTTTGCACTTGTCTTCATAACAGTTCTAGAAAAATAAGAACATGAGTATTATCAATTTGTAGAACGGTATTGTTAGTTAGGTTAATAGCACTAGTATTGTCGCACATTATCGAAATACGTTGAAGTTTTATGTCAAAATCATGCAATTGTTGTTTAAGCCATAAGATTTGAGCGCAACAACTACCCGCATCGACATATTCCTCTTCAACAGTTGCCAAGGCAACAAAGACTTGCTTCTTGCTATGCCAATTGACTAAAGAGTTTGAAAATAAGCGTCAAGTTACACTAGTGCTCTTCCTATCCGATTTGCAACCGGAAAAGTCGGAATTAGTGTAACCAACTAAACTACAATCGCATCCTTTTAGATACCAAAGCCCATACATAAAAGTACCATGAAGATATCTAAGAATACGCTTTATGGATTTTAAATGAGATTCCTTGGGAGCAGATTGATATCGAGCGCACATGCATACACTAAACATAATGTCAGGCCTAGATGTAGTAAGATATAAGAGAGATCCAATCGTACCTCCATACTTTTTAACGTCAACATCCTTATCGTTTTCATCTTTGTCCAAGTTTTTGTTTGTGGAAATTGGAGTGTTAATTGACTTTGCATCTACCATTCTGAAGCATTTAAGAAACTCTTGGAAATACTTTGTTTGACACACATAAATGTCCCTTCTTTGAGTTGTTTGATTTGAAGTCTGAGAAAGTAATTTAACTCCTCCATTAGACTCATTTCAAACTCTCCAAGAATTATCTTAGAAAACTCCTTGACTAATTGCATGTTAGTATAACCAAATATGATACCATCAACATAAACTTGGTCGTTTTAGTTTAAAGACATGATTAGGATACTCATGATTTTCTAAACCGAGAGGTTGCAAAACATGCACTTCTTTATTTATTTAACCATTAAGGAAAACACTCTTCACATCCATTTGAAATAATTTAAATTTTTGGAACATGAAAATGGTAGTAAAAGGCGTATAGCCTCGAGGCGGGAAATCGGAGCATAAGTTTCCTCATAGTCTATGACTTCCTCTTGGTTATATCCTTGAGCCACTTGTCAGGATTTGTTCCTTGTTATCACTCCATTTTCGTTCAATTTATTTCTAAAAACCCACTTAGTGCCTATAACTAGATGATCTCGTGGATCTCGTGGTTATAGACATCACCAAAGGTGTAACTATACACTCTAAGATAAGTAATTTATGTTATCACTTTGGTTATATCTTTGATACACAAAATCAAAGTGATAACAGAAATTACTTATCTTAAAGTGTATAGTTACGCCTTTGGTGATGTCTATATTCGAGAATGTTATCAATTAGATAATCCTTTGAAGACCTCCAGGCCAAGGGTAGATTATCCACTTTATTTGGATTCTCATTCTTCTTCTTTTGAAGATCGTCATCTTCCTCCTCCTTAAGTTTCACCGTTTCAAGTTGATCAATTTCCTCTCTAGTGTCTTTGAGTATGTCTTCTAAAGATATACCTGCATCATGAAAAGAAATATCTTTCCTGACATTTCTCGGATAAGATTCATCAAAAGTAACATGTACAGACTTTCAACAATAAGTAACCTCTTATTGTAAACTCTATAAGCCTTACTTGATTGGGACTATCCAAGGAAGATATCTTCATCAGTTGTTGTATAAAATTTTCCAAGTTTGTCCTTACCATTGTTTAAAACAAAACACTTGCATCTGAAGACATGAAGATGTGGTAAATTTGGTTTTTATCTTTTAGAAATTTATAAGGAGTTTTGTTTAAAATAGGGCGTATAAGTATCCTATTTAAAACATAACAAGCTATTCTAATCGCGTCGGTCCAAAATATTTTGGTTGACAACCTTAATTGACCATAGTTCTTGCCAACTCCCTCTAAAAATCAGTTTTTGCGCTCCATAATACCATTTTGTTGTGGAGTCCTAGGAGAGGAAAAATCATGTTCAATGCCATGTTTATCACAATAATCCTAAAAGAGATGGTTTTCAAATTCACCTCCATGATTTCTTCGGATAACAACTATATTTAAATTCACTTTGTTTTGGGGCAACTTTGCAAAACTAGAGAAAGCCGAAAAAGCTTCATCTTTACTATGCAAAAAAATTGTCCAACCAAATATAAAATAATCGTCTACGATAAAAAACCATAGTAATTACCACCTAAGTGTGGTGTCGTTTTCTTTACCTCCCCGTTTCACTTGGGAGGACGGCACGCTAGACCCTTCACGCGGAATTTGGAAGGAGAATGCGCCCGTGGCGGGATGAATTTTGTTTCAGTTCTTCCTACAATATCACACGAACTTTTTAATTATCCTACGAGTACGAAAGGGGAAAAAGATCTCAATTAAACCCTAGGAGTTTGCTAAGTTTGGGGATTCACCTAGACTAGAAATTCTGGAGTCTGGGGGGTCGGTTATACATAGGGAAGAGTTTAAGCACCCTACATATCCATATTACTCTACGGGAACCTTCTCTGTGTCTATGTGTTTGTGTTTGTTGCTTATTATTGGGAAAGTTTCTCCTTTGTGTTAGGAGAAAGAATTGAATTGGATTAAAAGAAAGAAGACAGACATACTATTTTTGGTATTTTATTAGCTCGCTGAGATTCCATGTGAACCTCATGCCTACATATCCCTAATAGAAGTCAGGGCTTTTTGTAGTTCGGGGAACTAATAAGGGAAATTAATTATTTTTTTTGGTGCCTTGCTTGAAGCTCAAGGTTGAAGCTTGAATTAAATCTCTGTTTACAGTAAAGAGACATGAAGTCATCTTTATAGAGAGGTATTTCTACTATTCCACCACAAACATTTTAAAGTGACAGAAAAGCTGAATTCATTTCATCAAGATAGGGACCTTACTTGTATGTTTGCAAGTACGCCAGTCGCGTGTCTCTTGAATGAAAGAAGGATTCTCATCCAAATTAGGGAAAGTGTACAAGTCTGGGTTTGTTTGCCTCAGAGCTTGCCTTTCAAAGTCCTAAATGGGAGAATGTTTGAAATTGAAATTGAAATTGAAATTAAAATGTTTGTTTGATTGAATGTGGTGAGATAGGAGAAAGATCTCCTTATAGAGATAAGCTATGTCTATTTACTGTTTGAAAGATTTGATTTTTCAACTGGCTTGTATGAGGTCCAAGCTTGAGGCTTTTGATTTATTGACTCTGGGAGATAACTCCACTGGGGATGGATTTAAACTAAAGATTTTTTGTGTTCTGTACAAGGCCCAAAATTGAGGCTGACTCTAGCTGGAGAGTATTTATTTGAGGGATTTTATTTGGTGTTTTGCACAAAGCCCAGAATTGTGGATGACTCTACTTAGGGAGACTCTGTTTTGTGCCTTGTATGAAGCCCAAGGTTGTGGCTGACTCTTAACTGGGGAAGTCATTATTTCATGCCTTGTATGAAGCCCAAGGTTGAGGCTGACTCTTTGGGGAGTTTTACTCTGTTGGAGGGTTTATCTATTAAAAGACTGATTTTTTGGAGGCTAACCCTTTCCAAGGATTTTGGATTTAGAGGAGTGATTTTGGAGGCTGACCCTTTCCAGGGGTTTTGAATGATAGCAGAAATATTATCTAATTGAGACTTCTTGTTTTAAATCCCAAGATTAAGGCTAGACTCTGCTAAGGAAAATTAGTGATGATAAGGGTGACAGAGACTGTCCATGTCTCTCATTCCAAAAGGTGTACTCAATATGAGATTGAGACAAACTTGGCTTGCTTAAAGTCTGGTTTAGAGTGGAAGAAACTCACCAGGATAGGCTAAAAGGTGACTAAAGACCTGTTCCTATGTTTATAAGAAACCTGATGGGTCCTTGTATACAAGCTCAAGAGGAAGCTGGAAATGCTTTTAAGAAGCCTGTGGGTCCTTGTACAAAGGCCAAGAGGAGGCTAATCGAGGGTCATCGAGGGTCTTTGTTATAGCACAAGAAAGCTATGTGGTTTTGAACTTATTTTGTCTCTAAGAAAATGGGTAAGAAGTTTCACCGGGAATAATTCCTCTTTGGGTGGATGTGTCCTATTTTGGGTTCTAAGGCTTTTTTCAAGATGTTTCACCGGGAATAATTCATCTTGAGGGTTTGAACTACAGATCTCTAATTAGGAAAGAGCCTTCACCGGGAAGACATTCTCAATCCTAGGCCATATTCCTATAATATATATAGTTTAATTGTCCTAAGGTTTACACTCATACGTAGTTCTAAACAATATATAAACAATTTATATTTGACAGTAATTTAAATAAAGATTGTAAATTGAAAGCTATAAAGCCTAACCTGGATGGAGTGGAGGCCTTTGAAGATGTATGTACAAAGCCATACCAGCAATTTTTGTTGTTTTATTGATAACAATTGAATATTTATGATAAACAGTTAAAGGTTTTTAAAAACAGAATAAGTGAAGATGGACAAAGGTCACATAGGTATCTGAAGAGTTTCACCGGGAATAATGCCCTTCAAATACCAGAAGAATGTTTTGAAAACAGAAAGAAGATTTTGTAAATACAGTTTTTGAAAACAAACTATGAAAAAAAAAAGGTTTTGGGACTTACACTCTATTAGAGGTCCAGTACTTTATAGTACTGGTTGACTGTAATGAAAACAGTTGTTTGAAAAGAAATAATTGAATATTAAATGAAAGAAAAAAGGGATGGGACTTACACTCTATTAGAGGCCCAGTACTTTATAGTACTGGTTGATTGAAATGAAAACAGTTGTTTGAAAAGAAATAATTGAATATTAAAAGAAAGAAAAAAGGGATGTGACTTACACTCTATTAGAGGCCCATTGAAAATGATTTACTGTTTATGAAAAAAAAGGTTGAAGAGAAATGCCATGATGCAAAGTTCCGTTGTCTGGGAACTTTGATCGTCTGTTTAATTCGGAGTTTAAACACAGTTTAAATTTTGACAAAAGTCAACTTAATTAGGATAAAGACAAAGTCTATACCTTGTTAAGACCTAAATGATTAGGGTTTTATCACTAGAGTATTTATGAAAGATTAGGTTTTTAAAAAATCAAAGAAAACATATATTAAGATATATTTAAAAATACTTAAAACACACCATTTTTAACCTAATAAAAATACATAAAATAAATAATATTTTTTGTGATTTTTGATTATTTATAAAATAGGTATGTTAATTGATAAGTGTGTGAAAATGAAGTAAAAATGATTTAATTTGATAGGTGAATGAATTAGTTAAAGTTGTGAAGAAAATAGAATGAACAAGTGATAAAAAAAGGTTTTTGTCTCCACCATGGTTTGAACCCACGCCCTTTAAGTTACTAGCCCAAAACAACACCACTGAGCCAACGCGCGCTTGGTTACAAGGTAATGGTTCCAAGGCTACATATGAGTTATCAAGTGTATAGCACAAATAATAAAAAAATATCAAAAGGTTTGGGGCGAGGGGGATTCGAACCCCAGACCTTGGGCACGCGCAACACACAAACACTCTTTACCACTGGGCTATAACGATTTAGTCGTTTATGAAACAACCACCATTCAAAATAAAATAAACTTAGCCCTGAATTTGAATTTTACGCGCCACCACCATTATCAACTTCAACCTCAAGCTCTCATATTTTTGAAATTCTGAACTCTCTCAATTCTCAACCATTTGCAAAGATGTAAAGATCAAACTTGCTCTAAATTCACTCACGATTCCAGATATATAACTAGTATAAATTTATATTAACTATATCTACTGAATTAAACAAAATACGTGAAGAACCCTAAAATTTGAAAATCAAATTAAATGGCTATACTGAAAGATAAATGGATGATGATAGAGGGTTTTTAATCCTCTTATGATGCTGAACAAACTGGTATCGAGTTATATGAGAAAGAGTACTCAAATAAGTGAGTTGGGGTTTGAAAAAATACCTTTGAAAATGGAGGTCGTGAGGATGATGGAGAACACTTGGGCTTGTGTGAGTGATCCTAAAAGCTTCTTGGGGACTCAGTGATGCTAACTGAATACTTATTATGACTTGAATCCCTCTGAATCATCCAACTCGACTCCCTCAAATTGAGCTTCAAGTGAACATGGAGGTTGATGAATTTGTAGTTACAGATGTGCTGCAGGCATCTGAATAGCTTCGCTACACCTCTAGGAACATGTTGATGTGCTTAGCTTGGCTTGACACCTTCTGAATTCTTCTACAGACCTCCAATTGCTTAAGCTCCAAAGTGAGAGTGACTATGGTGTTACTCCACTTACAGAAGTTATCCAGGTGCTTGGATTACCTCTAATGAACCTCCTTGAGATGTTAGAATGCTTACTTCTCAAAGAAGAGCTCTGGTTTGAAGAAATCGATTCTTCTTGCCAAAGAACTTTGAAAAACCATAAGCATGAGGGAGAGAAAGAGAAAGCAAGAATTGGAGTTGCTTTGGTGTGTTTAATACTGAGGAATGCACTTGTATTTATAGGCAAATGATGCAGATCAATTGGACATAGTGAGCTTGCTTAGTGAAGTAAGTTTGGTTTCTTAAGCATGAAGAAATTTCAAAGAATATCAAAGTGTGATCATTGCATTTTCGAGTTAGTCCCCTATCCGTTAATCTCTTGTGATATTAGGGAACATTTCTGATGCAGAATGAGCTCTAATTGGCTTAGAAGAAGATTCCAATTGGTGAATCATCATTCGCCATAAATTCCCAAAAGTAATGATTACAAAATCACATGTTCTTCTTTTGGGAATCTTCTTTAATACTTATGCCATGGTGAAAATGAATGCATGGTATGTTTGCAGATGTGTTATGGGTCGTGTAGCATCCATTAGTGAGACCATATGCACAAAATTGCAAAGTTTCAAAATGATACATGACCTATAATTTTCCTCCATGAGGCCAACTTTGAACAAGCATAACTCTTAGCTCAAAATGAATTTGGAGAAGGATGAACACAATTTGGAAAGCTCTTAATATGTATTTCAATTCATTAGTTTGGTGTTTGCCCAAAATCCTTAGGGAAATTAGTGAAAAAGTCCCATAAAGTTTGAAGAAAACTAGGGTTTCTTTGCTAGTTTTGTGAAGGCAGCAACTTTGAAGCTCCATATCTCTTCAATGGTTGATTTTTAGCCAAAAAATTATATGTGACAAAGTTGTTTATTGGATCAAAATCTACAACTTTGATGTTGGAAGTTTTTTCAGTTTGTACTTGAAATTTTGAGATATTGCCTTCCAAAGTTTTGAAAAAAAGACCTTTAAACACTTAGAAAAATTTCTAAGTATGAAAAGTCAATCTTTGACTTTTTGATTCTTGATTGATTTTCTTGATTTTCTTTGGTCAAATGACTTCAATAATCATATATTGATGATATTGATCCTTAAAAGTCATGTCTTGACCGAAGACCCTAAAAGTCAAAGGTGGTCCTGTACAGTTGACTTTTTCCAAATGAAGTGAACTCTTGGGGTTTGGCAATGAATCAAGTTCTTCTCCTTAAATGAACGATATGAATGGATTATATTGAGGTATTAGAATATCTTGAGTCATGTTTTGAGTTTTGGATCCATGTCCTGATTAAAAGTCAACTGCCTAGGTGAATTAAGGTAAAAACCCTAATTGTCGACCAGATGAAATTGGTGACTGTAGACCTTGAATTGAAGTGTAACGCCTTATGGATATTGTCATATGAGCTAATTGAAGATGATTGAAGCCTTTGAGTGATGCCCTGGATCTTCCTAGGGTTTCCCAAATGTGATCCCTGATTTTAGTCCTTGGTGGGGCTCAAAACCCTAGACTGGTGAAGTAAGCAAACTTGAGTTCAGGTGATGTGTGTCTAATCAATCATAGGTCAATAGAATGAAGCTTTTGAATCCTATGTTTGTGTTGGAGACCATCCCTTTTATTGATTGATCCTTTGCCTGAGCTCTTTTGTTTCTGAACACCTTCGATTAAGCACCAGATGAACAAGTGACTGTTCTGAGCATCTGTTTTGATTCTGATGAAAAGCCTGAAAGCATGACATCTCAGGAGGGGTCAAAATTAGGGTATGACACTAAGCTTTTTGTTCTTGAAGAAGCTCAATAGAGACCAAAAAGTTCAATATGAAGAAGCGCAAGAGGTCTCAAAGTTGAAACAATGTTTTTCGATTTAAAATATACTCTTGTTTGCTTTTCCATTTGGCATGCATCACATAGGTGGTCTTTTGAAAATTTAAATTTTGGTAAACCAATAATTCCATCCTTTGAGACCACTTTTTTTAGTAAATCAAAATTGACATGTGATAAGTGTCTATGTCATAACCAAGAGGCTTCACTTATGGTTACTAAATATTTAGTGCTTGTCAATGATACATCATCCAAGTTAAGCATATTGTTTACCATAAAGCCCTTAAGCAAATAATCTTTCTTATCATTATGTTTAATTATGCAACATTCATTTGTGAAATTTATTTTGTATCTTTTGTCGCATAGTTGACTAATGTTAAGTAGATTATGTTTAAGACCTTCAACAAGTATAACATCATTGATAGTAGTAGAAGAGAGATTATGTACACTACCTTTTCCAAGTATATCACCCTTGTTATTGTTTCCATAGGTTACAAATTCCTTCTTCTTTGCCACAAATTCAATGAATAATGAGATGCTACCCGTCATATGCCTTGAGCACCACTACCAAGAACCCACATTATTTCCATGGAACCAGGACATTCAACTTTCCTCCATGTGAAAAAAGTTTGTCATGCTAGAATTGTTCTCCTAATAATGAGTCATGAGACAAAATTTTGTCGTTTCATTATCATCACTTAAGCTATCTTCACTTGAGGATTCAATATCACTTTCCAAGTAATGTATTCTCTTCTAGGTTTGTTAGACTTCTTCTTCTTATAATGAGCCGAAGGAAAAAAGTTTGTCATCTCATCATCATCACTTGAGCCATCTTCACTTAAAGATTCACTATCACTCTCCCAAGAATATATATGCTCTACTAGGCTTGTTAGGATTCTTCTATTGACCCTTTTATATTTTGGTTTAAATATATTTTTTCTTTTTTATATAATTTATTTTCACTATTGTATTACTGTTTTTTTATTATTTGTTTTTTTTTTTTGAAATCAAACATCTTGTAGATTAAGAACAAGCCAAAGAGGCCAAACATACATCAATGTCTGCTAAATTGGGATTACTGCCTATCCAGGTTCTAGCATCAACAACTTTCCCAACCTTCACCATATGGTGAGCATCATAATTAAAATTCCTACTAAGAAACAAAAGAGAAGCATCTCTAAAACTATCAAGAACATTACTACAATATTTAATAATTGGATCTAATGCTGCATTGAATCAGTTCCATTCACACTATCAACAATGCCCATTGCATCCGAAAAGAACATAACCTCCTCAAGCTTTAGCTCTTTTGCCAATTCCATTCCCCACCGAATGCATTTGAGTTCTGCAGAGGCTGGCTCCTTGTGGCTAGAATAATTCTTGCTTGCTGTCAAGTGAATCTCCCCATTCGGTTCTCTAATCACATAGCCCAAAGAGATAACTCCATCATCAAAACACCCAACATTGGTTTGCATAGTCCAATGGCCAGTAGTCTTTGCTTGAATATGGTTAACATGTACCTTTTGTTTTGCAAACCTCCTTGAAAGGTTGAACTCCATAATGCTATCACCAATGTTCTGAGCTAGAATTTACGGTTTGAGGGTTTCCTTTTTGAACACGGCCGCATTTCAAGCATTCCAAAGCCTCCACATACCGGTACCAATCACTTGAAACAATTGCCAATCTTTGTTTTTTAATACAGCCAACAACCAATCATACACACTACCTTCGTTAGGCATTCGAACACCAAGAGGGAGAGAAGAAAACTCTCTTTGAGAAATCACAGTGTAGAAAAAAATGATTGATGGATTCGGGAAAAAGTTGACAAAAAGGGCAAGATACATCGTTATTTATACCTTTTTCGCCAAATTGCAGTTTGTCTGCAGAATATCGTTAAGCAGCCTCCACATGTTTTATTCTCTCTTGCAAAGGAGCCTTCCATTTCACAAATCTCCTTCTGAACAGTTTGAAGGGCCAGCCTTGTTAGCTTGGGAAATTCTTCGTGACAAATGGTTAGCCGACCGCACGAGTATTCCCCGTCTTTCTCGAAATACCAAATCAATCTATCCTCTGGCAACCATCTTGATAACGGTAAGTTTGTTTAATATTGTTCTAAAGTACTATATATTATAAAATTAAGAGACTAAACATATTGATCCATTGTCATTAATAATATTTAATAAATTAGTAAAATAGAATGTAATTACACGTTTCAATAATTGTTTTTACAAAAATTACACGTCTCAATCTTCAATATTATGTTAAAATGGTTTAATGAACATGCACTGACAGTGTAAAAAAGTTTTATACCGTCATCTAATAAAAATGTAACAAATTGTTATGTCATCTCAGTAATTTAAACATAACAGTATAATTTATTGAAATACATGGTCGTGATTGATTAACAAGTAAAACATTTTTCACTTCAGTGCATCAACCATTTTCTCATGTTAAAAAGTGGACATGTGTTCAATCAAAAATATTGAAGTTAACCCATTATGTATTTTATTTATTACTTAAAAATACGCTAGTTAATTTTGTGTCCCTCTAAATTATTTAACCATTTTAATCATTTATAACTAGCATAGCTAATTAACCTTTCATTTAATAATTTAGCTTTTAGTTTAATCATTTATTTTTATTTTAACAGTTTAAACTTATATATAAAATTATGAACAAATTAATAAAAATTAAACAGTTAGATTAATAAATTGAAACTAAATTTATTAGCGAAAAAATTATACGGACTAAAATTTAAAATAAATTTTAAAAAAAAAATTAAATGAAAAATTATGACCTAAAATTTAACAGAAATTTTAAATGTTGTTGTATTTAAAAAAAATCATATTTAATTTAAAATATAAAATTAAATTATTAATCACTACTTAGTTAATTATTGAAGAATAGAATATTTAATTTAAAAATAATTAATTCCCATTTTAATCAAATCTGTTTATGAATTACTAAAGAAAATTAAAATTATAAGATTCAAATTATTTGATCTATCCATAGACTATATTAAACAACTGCAAATTAAATTATTAACAACCGAATCCATTTTTGTTTGATAGAATCTCCATCCATATAATATTTTTGGATACTGTTGTTATCCTAATTTTCTTTGCTAATCACTTAACTTAGTTTCATTCGTCTCAATTTTTCTCTCTCATCTTTTTGATAAGAGGTTCTTTCTTAATTAGAAATCATTAATTTTTTTTCATTCGTGTCAAATTTAATTTTCTTTCTTGGATATATGGATGTATTTCTTTTGTTTCTTATGAACTTGTCTTTTGTATTTACAAGAGTATTGAACAATTCTATGTGAGATGTTTAGGAAAGGTAATAATGACGGTATAGTAATGCATGTTGCTATGCTTGAATGATGGTAATGTAATGTATGCTTCTGATTGATTGCTTGAGTATTGAACTAATTTTAAGAGTATATGTTTGTAAAAATAAGTGTTGATAAGATGTTTCACAAAAGAGGAGGGACATGTTACGTAACAAATAAAAAGCATCTTTACAAAAATGAAAAAGTTACAAAAATATAATAAATGGTATCATTAAAACACGAGCAAAGTTACAAAAACATAGTAAAAAAGCATAATTGAGAAAATGGAAAAGTTACAAAAAGATATGTCGTATATGAGATGGAGATGAAGGAAAGTTGTCTGTGGTTCCATTCCTATATAAGGACCTCTTTTATTCACAACAGAAATATCACTTCACTCCACTTCACTCACAAATATCACTTCACTTCACTCGCAAATCATGAAGATCATTTTAGCTTTTGTTTTCTTGTTTCTAGTATTAGGCAGAAGTGATGGCCGTGCAATAACCGGTAAAGGAGGTGCTGTAGTTGGAGAAAAGTGCACATTTTGCTGCATTCGTCCCGGGTGTCCTCCTAAGAGTCCACCTCCTGCTGAGATTGTTGTAGTTGATGGTGAAGGTCCCGTTGTTGCTGCTGAGATTGCTGTAGTTGATGGTGAAGGTCCGGTCGTTGCTGCTGAAGGTCCCGTAGTTGTTGGTGAAGGTGTTTAATGTATTTGCATTTTGTGTTTAATGTATTCCATCTACTACTTTCCCTTGTGTGCTTAATAATAATGTATTAACGAGGAAGGAGTTTCATTCTCCTCCTCCTCCTCCTCACTATCATGTACTAGTATTTCCTACTAGAATTAATCATGTATTTTCTACTAGAATTATTGAAATGAAATTTGGTGTGTTATTTCTTAATTAATAATTCCAAAAATATGGTTATTGAGCATCCACTGATTTTTTTAACTCACGATATTTGATGTCTTTTTTATAATAAAATTCTTTTATACGATTTTATTTAGGGTATTCCTCTTATTTAATAAATAATATATGTAAAGAGTATATTCAATATGTGAGAAAAAAATAACTATCAATAATAATGGTTAGGTTTAATAACGCGTCAGATTAAAACTTTACAAGATGTATTTATAAAGTGATTTAAAAATCTTAAGACTACAATTTTCCTTAATTTATTACACGTCTTTTCTTCAAAACTCATAAAAGAGATTTTAAAATATTAATATAACGTCCGTGTTTTAAAATATGACTATTTTAATTTAAAATATTATTAATTTTTTATTAAGAATAAATTATTTTAGTAAATTATTTTAAATAGATATTAATAGAAAAAATTATCTGTTCAAATAACTTTTCTAAAATATAACATTTTAAATTTAATTCTTTATTTATTTATTTAATTTTCTAGTTAATTTTAACATACTTTTATATGAAATTTGTTGGTTTATTTTTTTTTAATTTTTTAGTACATTATTTTAATTTTGAAATATTGATAAAATAATCACAGTTTTGTTTAAAACAATTGATACGTTTACTCCAAATACGAAGACCCCTATGATACAATATTTTTTTTTTATTTCATAAATTTCATATATTTTTTAATATTGTAAGAAATATGTCAATTTTGTGGAACAAAACTTATAAATTATATCGATATAATGATAAAAACCTATTTACAAGTTAAATTAAATAATACTAATAAACCTAAATTTTTAAATGAATCTATTCAAATAATTTATAAATAATTCTAATATTGAAAATAAACTAATATTAATAATATTGAAAATAATTTTTATTAATTTTTATACTCTTAATATTTTAACCAATATTAATTTAAAATAACATTCTAACATTAATGTAAAAGATTAATCAGGTGCATTACTTATATCCAATGATAAGTGATATATATGATAAAAAGTGAGAACTATCAATTTTAATTAACCATTAGAATTAATTGATGCATTTTATTAATATCCCGCATGGTTTTATTTATAAAATAATTTAGAAAATATTCAACACTATAATATTTCTAAAATGTATTACCTAGATCATTAGTACAATATTAGAATAGATTTTAAAAATATTGATATAATTTTCACATTTTATAATCTTTTGTGTCTTTAACAACATACACAAGTGACACAAGAGTCTTATTAGACGGGTTGGGAACAATACCGAAACAATCTCCATAGGATATTTGATCAAGTACAAATGCAATGTGCCATTAAAGGCCATGAGTTACAGGAAAGGTAAAATAAAATATGGTCCCCGATCAGATCACTATCAGGAGATGACAGGTCTAGGGCGTGGCTATTTTGAATTTTCTTTCCAATTAAGGCCTTAATAGTTTATGGAGTGTGGGGCGTGGACACATGGAACATCAGACCCTTGATGTTGATATTATCAGCTTAAACTCTAGAGTTTAGGCTAAACAATTTGTAAATAACAATAAATGCACAAATATGAGATCAGGAAGGAAACAAAGAAAGGTTGTTTTTGGGGTCCACTTTAAAAAACTTTCCGTTGGATTTCGAAATCAAGGTGGCATGATTATGCATTTGTGTTGAAAGTATCATAGTTTTAAAATCCGAACCATTTCGGACAGTCGAATTGGTTAAATCGTGAATTGGAGGATAGGGTAATTCGATAAACTTGAACGGGTCGCGCAAATGATATTTTTTAAGAGAATTAAAAAAATGATATATTTTTGGTTAATGAAACTCCATGGCAGATATAAGAAAGTGAAGAAAAAAATTAGAAAATATAAGAAAGTGGAAAAAATAAAATAGAGGAAAATATATATTTAAAAATTGGTGTTCAATGTGAGGCGTGGTTTCAAACAGTCATATGTTCATTTGCTTAGTCGTTGATGAATGTGTTAACAGATAGCTGATATTAATAATTGAAAGAAGCATATGGTTGTAGGGAGGTGTTTGTGTGTTGTTCTTATGAAATGAATGTATGAAATGTTCAAGTTATTTTATGTAAGTTGATCTTGTATTAGTTGTTATTATGTTGTCCTATGGTTAAGCAATTTATAATTTCTCATAGTCTAATGATGTGTGCTTTTGAAACCTCTAATTTGTTGAATGTATGATTATGTTGAATCTTTTATCGGCAAATTTTATTTTTATATATTTTTTTGATAATGTCGTACAAAATACATATATGATATAGTCTTCAAATGACATGATTGTATAATGAG
Source organism: Vicia villosa (assembly GCF_029867415.1). NCBI lineage: Eukaryota > Viridiplantae > Streptophyta > Magnoliopsida > Fabales > Fabaceae > Vicia > Vicia villosa. Next base: position 228,268,802 of record NC_081181.1, on the reverse strand, counting down.
CTATTTTTTTTCAAATTAAACAACATAAGATTGAAATTATTATGACATGCTAACATTTATTATATATGATTGAACTATAAGTTAATGAAATGGAAACACCAAAATGATGGTAAAGAAACAATAACTCTAAAATGAAACTGTATGATGCTTATAGCCTGCGATGTTCTATGTTAAATTATAATTGGAAATCAAATATGTTTGACTCATATAAGTTTCTATAAAATGAACCATTAATGAAATGGAAACACCAAAATGATGGTAAAGAAACAATGACTCTAAAGTGAAACTGTAAGATGCCTATAGTCTGTGATGTTCTATGTTAAATTATATTTGACAATTAAATATGTTTGTCTCATATCAGTTTCTTTAAAATGTCACAAATATTGTCAATAATATAAAGAAACAAATCTTGGAATGAAGGATATAAATACACACATAAAATTAAAATTGTAGGATAAAAAATGCATAAAACTTAAGCAGTAAATATGTATCTCATTGAAATTAAGAAAAAAATGATGTTGATGATCTTCATAATCTCCGACCAAATTTAAGAAATAAACATGTGTCTCACTAAAAATAAAAAAGTAAAAAGAACAACTTCAAATTCTAATCAAATGTGTATAAACGATGTACATTTTAAAAATGCATGAAACATTTAAATGAATAAAATTCACATTCTATAAGTTTTCAAAAACCTCTTTGAAAACAACATTTGTTGTAGTCGCCAACGTTTTATCATCTTTGTCAAGAATTAATATCTTAAAACCTTTTTTTTGTTTTTTACCCTTGAAACTGCAACATGAAGTTGACAGTGGCTGAAGACGCTCCTGGGAAAATATATACCGACATAATCCAATGACTGACCTTGAGACTTGTTAATCGTCATGGCATAACATACAGTTATAGGAAATTACCTTCTAGTCATCTTGAAGGGACATAGGGACTGAGTAGGATTAATATTCATTCTTGTAATATATACGACACCTCCGATGTTTTTGCCTAAAATAATTTTTGCTTCGATAACGTGATCTGCCAATCTTGTAAGCATGAGTTGTGTCCCATTGCACAAACCTTCTGCTTGATCAATATTTCTAAGAAGCATTATTGGAGTACCAATCTTTAATTTAATCTTTTGATTGGGAAGACCATAAGTTCTGAGTGTATTCAAAAATTCAGGAGTTAAAACATCAAAAGATTTGTTGCCTTCATCATCCAATGTATCAACTGAATCAAGACATAAATATTCCTTTTGTTCGCCTGAAATTTGTTGAAAGTTTATTTATAAGTCACATGCTAAATAATGTCAAATAGGAAACAAAATTTAAACTTACTGAATGGAAATTACCTAGTAAAAATTCTAATACATATTGTTTTATTAGATCAACAGTCTCAATGGTTCCAGCCAATATTGCCCTTGATTGTAAGAATGTTTCATTATGGTAATTAACAGCAAAATTTGGATATGTGTTTTGAAATATTGCTTGAAGTGGATCATCAAAATCTGTGATCAACAGTTCTGGAGGAAAATCAATCTCTGCATAACCATCATCGGCTTTCGCTAACTTTCCATCCCCGAGTTTCAATATCCAGTTCGAAAATTGTTCCAACTCAGAAGGACTTGTGTTAATCCCATACTGTTGAAGTCTCGTGTTCTTTGTAAGTTTCAAAATGACACAATGATCCCATATGTATGATGAATTAATTGTTGCATGAATTATATCTGAACGGATTCCTCTTGGTATAACTGGTAGAATCTGCCTGAAATCACCCCTAAAAACACTAACCTTACCTCCAAATATTTTGCCAGATGATTTGGATCCTGCCATGATGTCTCTGAGGGTTTTATCCAATGCTTCAAAAAACATTTGTGAGCCATTGAAGCCTCATCCCAAATTATCGGTTTTGATAATTTTAATAGAACACTGCAGTCACTTCCTTTGCATATATCGCAGGTGGAAGATTCAAGTGTAGGAATTGGAATCTTGAATTTTGAATGTGTCGTTCGGCCACCAAAAAGTAAAAGTGATGAAATACATGATGAAGCAACAGTCAAACATATTTGTTTTTGTGATCTAATGTAAGAAGCCAAAGTTCTTCACATATAAGTTTTGTCGGTACCGCCATACTGTAAACTCGGTTTTTTTGAGGCGAACTGACTCCTTGCTTTTTTTTTTTTTTGATTATTTTTTTTTATTTTTTGCAAGAGTCGCCACCGACTTTTATTTTATCCAACATTTAGGAAAGGCATAAAAGAACAGGAAAGACCTTTTGACAGATTTTGGGTTCGGGGGGTTGGTTATACAAAGGGAAGGTTTTAAGCACCCTTTGTATCCATGGTTATCCATGGGCTCTTAGTTTTGCTTAGATCACTTTTGCTCTTGTTTGATTTTTAAAATAAGCTCGGCAAGACATTAAGCCTTGTGCCTACATACCTCCTTGGTGCAATGGAGAAGTCAGAGCTAATGTAGTTCCGCTTAAAAGGAAAAACGGTTTAAAAAAAACGAATAAACACTTTATCATCGTCGGAGAGAAATACTCGGCCATTGATCTTGAGCATGAGAACAAATGAGTTCTTTGCATCGCTAATGAAAGAAGGGCTCCAACTCGGATAAAATCAACGAGTATGCCACTAGCTCTCTCACGCAGAAAAGATCTCATTATATCAATCAATTTCAAAATCGTGGGGTATCGCAACTCACTACAATAATTAATCGTGTCTAAACTTTTGCAGAAAAGCCACTAAGGGCAAAAGAAATTTTTAAGAAAGGTTTTAAAAAAAGGTTTTACAAACATAAGAAGATTTTGGAAAAAAAAAGGAAGAAGATTTTGAAAATATAAGAAGTGGAGGAGATGAAGAGGCTAACCTAGTGCATAAAATAAAAGTTTAAGGAGAGAATGATCTGACCAAAATAAGAAACCAACAGTTGACCGACGCATTACCACTTGGGGATCCAGATGAACTTATTATCTTTAGCACCACTTTGCATTAAGCACATTAAAATTTTGATGAAAATCGGGCAGAGTAACGGCTGTTTTTGGGTAAAATCCTTATCTCAATGCCTTGGAATTAACCATCAAGGACTTTCAAGGAAATACCTGTATACGCAAACAGACAACAATCCAATGCCAGACAGAACAACCACAGAGTAATAACAGAATAAGGGTCCAGAGGCACTAAGTCCATAAGTCCGAATCTCCAAAATGCTAGGGATAGTAACCAGTAGTCCAAGAGAGAACCTTAAGCGTTTTTTTAGTTTTTTGTTGTTTATTAGTGTTTTAGCATTAAAGTAAAGTATGGTCCAAGTGGACAAAAAGAAAATAGCGGAAACATAAACATAGCGTCCAAATGGACAAAGAGAAAATAGCGGAATATAAACGTCCAAATGGACAAAGAGAAAATAGCGGAAACATAAATAATATGTCCAAGTGGACAAAGAAAAATAGCGGAAACATAAATAATATGTCCAAGTGGACAAAGAAAAATAGCGGAAACATAAATAATATGTCCAAATGGACAAAGAAAAATAGCAGAAATATAAATAATACGTCCAAATGGACAAAGAAAAAATAGCAGAAATATAAATAATATGTCCAAATGGACAAAGAAAAAATAGCAGAAATATAAATAATATGTCCAAATGGACAAAGAAAAAATAACAGAAACATAAATAATAAGTAATAAAATAAAGCATAAAGCAAGAAATATAAAGAACAATATAATAAAATGCGGAAATTAAAGTCAATTGTTAGTATGTTAGCACGCGAATCATCTTGAAGCTAGTCAAGTATATCCACGATGTTAGTGAAGATCGATGGTGAGTGAATGATGATCTCGGATTTAAAGTTAATTGAAATTTATCAGAAGCTTGATAGAATCATAGCGACTACACGATAAATTTCTAAAAGTCTTAAATCAACTGCATACAATCTCTGCCATATTTGATCTTTTATTCCAATTCGGGACAAAGAAAAAGATAAGAAATAATATCAAATAATATACAAAAATAAATATAAAACAAATTAAACTTAATTCATTCTTTTTGTGATTTTTTTGGAATTTGATTTTAAGTTAATTAACAAGCTAATTAAACAAATAATTATACAAATAATTAAACTTAACAAGAAAAATATTATTTTATATGTCAAAAATTAGATTATAAAAAATATAAACCTAAATCTAAAAGGAAAATATTTTTGGAGTTTTTTGATTGGTTAAAAATAATTAAAAAGCAATATTTACATAATTACTAATTAATTAAGCAAGATAAATTAATTATGGAAAGAAATAAAATATTTTTATGTTGAAAATTAAATAAACATTTTATCAACTTAAAACTAAAATTAAAACATTTTTTTTTGAGAAATTGAAAATATGCATAAATATGGAGTTTTTAATTCATGAACTCCTAACACTACTACATATTAAAAATTACATTGTACTTACTCTATGATGTCCCAAGAGTGGAATAGAGTGATTGAAATTGATTGAAAGTGGCTATTTGAATGAGCCTTGATTTTTACAAGTTTATTGAAACTTTTGGAAAATATAAAACTTATGCTATGGCTTTGGTGTTTGTTGTTGTGCTCTCCTCTTGTTCCTCCCTTTTTTTTCCTCTCCTTGAATGAAGAAAATGAAGTTCTATTTATAGGCAAAGAGTTTGATCTTGGAAGCCTTGCAAGTGGAAATTGTCATGATTGATTTTGTGGAAAAAATATGATAATGGAATATTTTCAATGAGTGTATTTCTTAACCATGGTTAAAACACTCAAGTATTATTCTCTTCAACCTTGCAATAATATATTTAAGCATCTTGAATTGGTCTTGATTGGCAACCATAAGCATCTTTGATAATATCTTTGAATTATCTCACTTTAATTAAACTTTAAATGAATAAAATTTAATTAAAATGAAATAAAAATGTCATGAATCATGGATGGGTCGTGGATGCCCTTTAAACATATGAGAATCAAGATTGAATCACAAAAGAATTGGCCTTTTTGAAAAAAAATCAAATTTTGGTCATTACTTGTTTCATGCATTCTTCCAAAAAAGGTCAACTTCATCAAGGCATATATCCCTCAATTTTGATCCTATGAAAGTGTTCTTGTACTTTTTGGAAAGCCCAAGATGTCCTCTACAAGCCACTTTGGAAGCGTTTTTGCATTTGGAGAAGTTATCTTGATGATATGGGCTTTGACAAAAAACTGCTTTTTGTTGACTTTGAAAATGACCTGTAATGTTTTGGCTTATATCTCCTAGGCGGAAGCATTTCTTGACCTTGGTCCCAACATCAAAGTTGTAGAGAATTGAATTTCCTTGAGAATGAGCTTTGGTTGGAATTTTTCTGATAAATTATGAGAGAGTTATGGTGGGTCAAAGTTCAGTTGACTTTTAGGTAAAAAACTCTAATTTTGCAATTTTGAGTTTTGTCGATTTCTGAACTTTTCTTGATGAATTATGATCAACCATTGATCACATGATGAATCTTTTGACAAAATATGGATGTTGACAAAAAATTGCATTTTTGACTGTCTGTTGACTTTTTGGTCAAACTGGTCGTCTGTTGACTGTTTGAGCTGTTGACTGTGCGTCCCAGCGAATTGAAGTTTGAAAATTTGTCTGGTGGTACTTTGAGACATATGAAGATCCATGAAATCCATTTGAGGTCTCAAAAACTCGTTCTCCTGGAAAAAAAACAAAAACCCTAATTTGGCGCTTCTGGCGATCTTGAGAGTTGTCTGCCTTAAACTGAGCCATCCTTGGACTTGAATATTGATTGAAGGAACCTTTGAATCTTGAGAGAATTTTGAACCTCTTGTGGGCCTCAAAACCCTGAATTCTTCAGCTTTCTCTTGATCATTCTCCTGTCTTTTTAACACACAAGCAACAAACTTTTTTTTCTTTTTATTTTTTGTTAGTAAATAAAAATATGCATGATGATAAATGATAATGATAATGATCATGATACTTAGAAAAATGATGGGATCTCAGAGGTCAAAAATTGGGGTGCAACAGATGCCCCTATTTAAGTTTCTTCTATCCGGAGATGTGAAGATTGTAAATCTTCGTTTCGACGTGATTGAAGAGACTTAAATATATATATATAAACACAATTTTTGAACCTGAGATGCAATGTAATGCTTATGATTATGAATGCATATGATTTCCACGAGATGGAAACAGGACACAAATGGGGAGAAGTAAACAGACTCCGCTAGGGAAAAGGTATACGTCATCTAGGAATAGAATCAGACTTCACACAAGAAAGAAACAGTTGACAAAAGCTTTCAAGATAAAACATGATTGAACTTTGAGAAGAGAATATCTGAGGCATACATGAATGTGGCTACATAAAATGAATATCAAGGTAAAACATGATTGGACAACATCAAATGACAATCAAGGTAAAACATGATTGGGCAACATCGAATGACAATCAAGGTAAAACATGATCACAGGTCCATCAAGGTAAAACATGATTGGATGTCATTAAGGATAATCAAGGTAAAACATGATTGGATAATCATTAACGGACAATCAAGGTAAAACATGATTAGATAATCGTCACAGATCCATCAAGGTAAAACATGATTGGATGTCATTAAGGGATAATCAAGGTAAAACATGATTGGATAACATCAAATGACAATCAAGGTAAAACATGATTGAAAAATACCAAATGACAATCAAGGTAAAACATGATTAGAGAATACCAAGTGACAATCAAGGTAAAACATGATTAGAGAACACCAAGGTCAATCAAGGTAAAACATGATTTGAACTTTAAGAAGAAAATATCAAAAGCGTTTTAAGATAAACCATGAATGAAGCAGCATCAAACGACAATCAAGATAAAACATGATTGAACTCAGAGATATTCAAGAGTGACTTAGAATGAGGTAATAACACTTTATTGGGAATTGGGACATCCATAGAAGCTTTGAATAAAAGGTGACAAAGTTCTGAAAAATTGTCAGAACAAACAAGACATATCATGAAGAATATCAGATAGATACAGACAAAACGAATCAAAAGGATAAATTTGTTTTGGTAGTTGCCAATAAGTTGGACTTTGATCTCAAGGTAAGATGTTGACAACAACAGGACCTTGGAAGAATCTTAATGAGCATGATTTTGTTTCTATGCATGATGTTAAAGTTTTCTATGCATGATGAATGCTCAATGCAATGTAGTTATTTATGACAACTGGGATTGACTCTTTTGTGAGGCAAGATTGGAGCTTTGATTCCTTAACACGGGAACTCTGAAAACTCTGCTTGGAAAGAAGATGCTTGAACAAACTTCTTGTCACATTGATAACTGTATCAAGCAAATGATCCTTTGAGAATAACTGATAAACTAGGCTTGAGTATTGCTGAAGAAGATTGCCCCTGATTGAATAATTGTTGCAAGTTAACTGATCATGGCTTCATTTGAACTATGTTGGGGATAAACTGATCACGGATTCAACTCTTGAAATGAGTGTTGGGAAGACTTGCCATAGTATACATCTTGCAGAGGATATTCTGATCAACAAATCTTGATTAAACATATGAACAACAGGATCTTGAAGTAACGTGCCCCTGATAGGATCACTGACCAAGTTTCTCGACTGTTTGAACTTCCTAGAAGATGAGTGCTTACTTGCAAATAAAATGTTCATTCAAGAATGGTAATTTTAATGCAATGCTCAAAATATATTTTTGAAATCAAAGTCACTTTGTAAAGAAAATGGAATCACTGTTCAAAACATAAAGGTTAAAACAATCAACGTGAAAGATAAAGCAAAGATATGGTATCAACATAAATGATTGGTAAATCTCTTGGGAGTCAGCTTACGCAACCTTGTTGTAGTATGCTTTCAAAATAAACCTTGCTTCAATTAGGGCTTTTGAAGGTTGTAACGTGGTCAGGTTCACGGTTTAAAAAATAAAAGGTATAAGGCTCAAAATTTTTTGTAACCCACCCCATCTTCGTGATGATCTTCATTCCTAAACCCAGTTAATTCAAAATATGCATTCAGGTTCTAAGAGACTTCTGCAATTTTATCTGTTGTGATGATGATAGTTCACAAGCCAAGCAAACTTAGTGATGGCAGTCACTTCTTCCTTTTGATAGTCACAACATTTTGTGGTTCAAGAATTTATTGACTTTTCTCTATTTTCCTTCTTTTGATATCCCTAACTTTTGCCTGAACTGTTTATTTTGAACTTACAGTCAGCGGGATGCCTTAATTTTTGCCTAAGTCATTTTTTGATTTTGACTTAGCAGGCTTTTCGTCGATTTTATTTTTCGATACTTTTTCCTGAAAGATAGCGACTACTTTGCTTAATGATTATAATGAACCATTATCAGCTTTTGATTGGCATCTCCAGTACTTCTTTGATGTAAGCGGGGGAAAGCTTGTGATTAAAACACTTGTTAAAAGGTGCATTGAATGATTCTCTTAAAATAGAATGCACAAACAAATTAACTGGGAACTACCCTGCCCCGGGTTAAAATATGGGTTATTTCGTACAGAAAGAAACACCAACTTCTAGGTTCAAAGGGGTGAACGAGGGATTATCATCCTTATTTCTCCAGTGTTTGGGAATTGAAACAATGCCTGTACATCGTCAGCAAAGTTTTATTTGAAAGCATACAGTTCAACAACCTGGGTATTTCGTTGTCATCATCCTCCCTCCAATCTTTGCATAAAACACAAGTTTGATAGAGAAAGCAAAATAGAATTTTTATTTTTTTTTTGTAAAAGAAGCATAAACATAGACATAGTAGATGAAAATGAATTCAAACATACGATGCTCATTTCATTAAAACTAACATTCAGGAATAAACAAAGTTTAAAAGCAAACAATACGACTGAGGAAATGCAAACAGTAGGGAAACATCTTTCTAAATCATGGCCCGCTGCCCCTTGATGGAAAGGACTATGAAGATCAGACCTAAAACCTTTTGGAAGAGGATTCCGAGGAGGAAGAATCAGCTCGATGGTAGACAGACAACTTTGAGGATGGAGACAGACAATGATAAGTTTCATGGATAACCTGGATGTATGTATGCAAATGATGCAATTGTTGTTTTTATTTTTTATTTAGTTTCAAAGAACTTAAGATATTAATTTGAAAACATTCAAGCATTGGATTAAAGCATTGATCAAGTTATCATCAAAATCAATCATCCATTTTGGTGGATTAGAGTTTTCACCCCATCAACACCCAAGATCCATTGAGTTTGATGAAACTTACGATGTTTACAAAGAAAGACCTCTAAGTTCATTGGAAATCAAAGGAAAAGATTTTTATGAATGTATGAATGCATGAATGCCACATATACAGAAATTGTAACACAAACATGGTGCACATAAGGTAGGTTCCAAAGTTCAACGTCACGAGCATGAGGTTAAAGAACCAAACATGGGATAGTACTAAGGGTTAATCACCTGCACAACATGTTCTACTGATACGTCAGAGTCCACATTCTTCTTTCGGATATTACCGGCTTGCACAACTGAACTTGTGAGCTAGCAATATTCTCAAGAAAAACTCGTCTGAGTGTGGCTCTCCGCATGACAACTAATCCAAGTCTTCACCTGAATAGTTTCTGCGCCACAACCTAATAAGGCCAGGATGGGTTGGGGTTCTACGGCCAACTCAGCTTCTACAGTTCAATGAAAGCAATAATGTCTTCGCAACTGAACTTGCTAAACATATACTACCAACCAGGAACCTCCACTGAGCGGAAGGATTCTCATGCCAGCTTTTTAAGGACTGAACTCCTTGTATGCCATACATGACTATACCCTCCACCTAATTCTTATGTGTACTTAATCCGGGTTAGGATTTGTCCATAATGTATCACTTGTAACAGAACCACACATATATCAAGAATAGCATGAAATAACAAGTATGTACAAAATAACCAAGTATAAGCAGATATTAAAGTGATCAAAAACTCTAAGGTAACCCCTCTTAAAAAAGATTTTTCAAATCCCCAGCAGAGTCGCCAGTTCTGTAAACTCGGTTTTTTTTAGGCGAACTGACTCCTTGCTCTTTTTTTTTTGATTATTTTTTTTTATTTTTTGCAAGAGTCGCCACCGACTTTTATTTTATCCAACATTTAGGAAAGGCATAAAAGAACAGGAAAGACCTTTTGACAGATTTTGGGTTCGGGGGGTTGGTTATACAAAGGGAAGGTTTTAAGCACCCTTTGTATCCATGGTTATCCATGGGCTCTTAGTTTTGCTTAGATCACTTTTGCTCTTGTTTGATTTTTAAAATAAGCTCGGCAAGACATTAAGCCTTGTGCCTACATACCTCCTTGGTGTAATGGAGAAGTCAGAGCTAATGTAGTTCCGCTTAAAAGGAAAAACGGTTTAAAAAAAACGAATAAACACTTTATCATCGTCGGAGAGAAATACTCGGCCATTGATCTTGAGCATGAGAACAAATGAGTTCTTTGCATCGCTAATGAAAGAAGGGCTCCAACTCGGATAAAATCAACGAGTATGCCACTAGCTCTCTCACGCAGAAAAGATCTCATTATATCAATCAATTTCAAAATCGTGGGGTATCGCAACTCACTACAATAATTAATCGTGTCTAAACTTTTGCAGAAAAGCCACTAAGGGCAAAAGAAATTTTTAAGAAAGGTTTTAAAAAAAGGTTTTACAAACATAAGAAGATTTTGGAAAAAAAAAGGAAGAAGATTTTGAAAATATAAGAAGTGGAGGAGATGAAGAGGCTAACCTAGTGCATAAAATAAAAGTTTAAGGAGAGAATGATCTGACCAAAATAAGAAACCAACAGTTGACCGACGCATTACCACTTGGGGATCCAGATGAACTTATTATCTTTAGCACCACTTTGCATTAAGCACATTAAAATTTTGATGAAAATCGGGCAGAGTAACGGCTGTTTTTGGGTAAAATCCTTATCTCAATGCCTTGGAATTAACCATCAAGGACTTTCAAGGAAATACCTGTATACGCAAACAGACAACAATCCAATGCCAGACAGAACAACCACAGAGTAATAACAGAATAAGGGTCCAGAGGCACTAAGTCCATAAGTCCGAATCTCCAAAATGCTAGGGATAGTAACCAGTAGTCCAAGAGAGAACCTTAAGCGTTTTTTTAGTTTTTTGTTGTTTATTAGTGTTTTAGCATTAAAGTAAAGTATGGTCCAAGTGGACAAAAAGAAAATAGCGGAAACATAAACATAGCGTCCAAATGGACAAAGAGAAAATAGCGGAATATAAACGTCCAAATGGACAAAGAGAAAATAGCGGAAACATAAATAATATGTCCAAGTGGACAAAGAAAAATAGCGGAAACATAAATAATATGTCCAAGTGGACAAAGAAAAATAGCGGAAACATAAATAATATGTCCAAATGGACAAAGAAAAATAGCAGAAATATAAATAATACGTCCAAATGGACAAAGAAAAAATAGCAGAAATATAAATAATATGTCCAAATGGACAAAGAAAAAATAGCAGAAATATAAATAATATGTCCAAATGGACAAAGAAAAAATAACAGAAACATAAATAATAAGTAATAAAATAAAGCATAAAGCAAGAAATATAAAGAACAATATAATAAAATGCGGAAATTAAAGTCAATTGTTAGTATGTTAGCACGCGAATCATCTTGAAGCTAGTCAAGTATATCCACGATGTTAGTGAAGATCGATGGTGAGTGAATGATGATCTCGGATTTAAAGTTAATTGAAATTTATCAGAAGCTTGATAGAATCATAGCGACTACACGATAAATTTCTAAAAGTCTTAAATCAACTGCATACAATCTCTGCCATATTTGATCTTTTATTCCAATTCGGGACAAAGAAAAAGATAAGAAATAATATCAAATAATATACAAAAATAAATATAAAACAAATTAAACTTAATTCATTCTTTTTGTGATTTTTTTGGAATTTGATTTTAAGTTAATTAACAAGCTAATTAAACAAATAATTATACAAATAATTAAACTTAACAAGAAAAATATTATTTTATATGTCAAAAATTAGATTATAAAAAATATAAACCTAAATCTAAAAGGAAAATATTTTTGGAGTTTTTTGATTGGTTAAAAATAATTAAAAAGCAATATTTACATAATTACTAATTAATTAAGCAAGATAAATTAATTATGGAAAGAAATAAAATATTTTTATGTTGAAAATTAAATAAACATTTTATCAACTTAAAACTAAAATTAAAACATTTTTTTTTTGAGAAATTGAAAATATGCATAAATATGGAGTTTTTAATTCATGAACTCCTAACACTACTACATATTAAAAATTACATTGTACTTACTCTATGATGTCCCAAGAGTGGAATAGAGTGATTGAAATTGATTGAAAGTGGCTATTTGAATGAGCCTTGATTTTTACAAGTTTATTGAAACTTTTGGAAAATATAAAACTTATGCTATGGCTTTGGTGTTTGTTGTTGTGCTCTCCTCTTGTTCCTCCCTTTTTTTTCCTCTCCTTGAATGAAGAAAATGAAGTTCTATTTATAGGCAAAGAGTTTGATCTTGGAAGCCTTGCAAGTGGAAATTGTCATGATTGATTTTGTGGAAAAAATATGATAATGGAATATTTTCAATGAGTGTATTTCTTAACCATGGTTAAAACACTCAAGTATTATTCTCTTCAACCTTGCAATAATATATTTAAGCATCTTGAATTGGTCTTGATTGGCAACCATAAGCATCTTTGATAATATCTTTGAATTATCTCACTTTAATTAAACTTTAAATGAATAAAATTTAATTAAAATGAAATAAAAATGTCATGAATCATGGATGGGTCGTGGATGCCCTTTAAACATATGAGAATCAAGATTGAATCACAAAAGAATTGGCCTTTTTGAAAAAAAATCAAATTTTGGTCATTACTTGTTTCATGCATTCTTCCAAAAAAGGTCAACTTCATCAAGGCATATATCCCTCAATTTTGATCCTATGAAAGTGTTCTTGTACTTTTTGGAAAGCCCAAGATGTCCTCTACAAGCCACTTTGGAAGCGTTTTTGCATTTGGAGAAGTTATCTTGATGATATGGGCTTTGACAAAAAACTGCTTTTTGTTGACTTTGAAAATGACCTGTAATGTTTTGGCTTATATCTCCTAGGCGGAAGCATTTCTTGACCTTGGTCCCAACATCAAAGTTGTAGAGAATTGAATTTCCTTGAGAATGAGCTTTGGTTGGAATTTTTCTGATAAATTATGAGAGAGTTATGGTCGGTCAAAGTTCAGTTGACTTTTAGGTAAAAAACTCTAATTTTGCAATTTTGAGTTTTGTCGATTTCTGAACTTTTCTTGATGAATTATGATCAACCATTGATCACATGATGAATCTTTTGACAAAATATGGATGTTGACAAAAAATTGCATTTTTGACTGTCTGTTGACTTTTTGGTCAAACTGGTCGTCTGTTGACTGTTTGAGCTGTTGACTGTGCGTCCCAGCGAATTGAAGTTTGAAAATTTGTCTGGTGGTACTTTGAGACATATGAAGATCCATGAAATCCATTTGAGGTCTCAAAAACTCGTTCTCCTGGAAAAAAAACAAAAACCCTAATTTGGCGCTTCTGGCAATCTTGAGAGTTGTCTGCCTTAAACTGAGCCATCCTTGGACTTGAATATTGATTGAAGGAACCTTTGAATCTTGAGAGAATGTTGAACCTCTTGTGGGCCTCAAAACCCTGAATTCTTCAGCTTTCTCTTGATCATTCTCCTGTCTTTTTAACACACAAGCAACAAACTTTTTTTCTTTTTATTTTTTGTTAGTAAATAAAAATACGCATGATGATAAATGATAATGATAATGATCATGATACTTAGAAAAATGATGGGATCTCAGAGGTCAAAAATTGGGGTGCAACACATACCCATACAAAAAAAAACACGCCTCCCTTCTAGTTGGTGATTGCTTGCATTATCTAATTAAACACATATATTTGCTTATCTATAATGTATTTAACATGAATATAGACATAAAAATAGTCAGACAATAATGAAGTTGTTATTCAAATGTAAAACTAATACTGATTATGTTCCTTTGTTAACATTTGCATCGGTAGAATATAAGAAATGTTTTAAATCAAATAGCAAGGTTAATATTTTTGAGACCTGTGAGATTTTGATATAGCATGTTGAATTCTTGAAGCTTCTCAGCTTAATTGTAGTTTTGCTCTTCATAAATGAGCTTGTTCCCCAACTCCTCTACTAAATAACCTCGTGGTTTAGGCATTCCATATATGTCACTTAAACTCTTGGGGTTTCGTTGAAGGAGTTTTTCAATTTCAATCAATGTAAATTCGTTATTTCTTGATACGATAACTGTAAACCTATTTTAAAACAAATGATTACTAAATCGTAACAATTCAAAGGAAATTTGTGAATTATAACAATTAGAAGACAGTTTGCATGATATAATTATTACCTTTGTTTTTTGCAATAATTTGTTGAGAATAAAGGATCCCATCAGACAAAAGATGTTGTGTCTTTCTCCATACATACTTTGGCCTATTTATGCTACTTGAAAATAACATATGAACAAAAAGTAACCTCAAATAATGATCATAACCCCAATGATAAGCCTCTTTAATAACAGATATGATTCTCGATCATCGCCAATAAACCCCATAGCAAAAAATGCATCCCAGAATGTATCGTATTTGACGTTATTGACAATCTTTATTTCCTCATAAATACGTGGAGCTTTCACATGTGTTAGCATCATTCTAATATAATACAATTCACCGGTAGTTGGAGGAACTCATATTATCATGCCAATTGTATAACCTCTTTGACGTGGTTTCCACTCTCTTTTCTTTTTAACATAAACAAATTTGGAAACAAATTTTTTGTATGTTAGCTGATGTGCTTCTTGATACTTCTGATTTGCTTCAAACCATGATGTAAACATTGACCTAGTGACACTCGGTTTCTTAAGAACTGTGCTAATATAGTTTCTCAATAACTATGGTAATATAATCTATGTCGATGTAGTAAACTGGATTTTCACCTATTGTCAAAAAAAAAAAACTGGATTTTCACCTTCATAGTGAAAATTAAGTCTTTCTACAAGATAATTTTTCTAAAATATAACATTTTAAATTTAATTCTTTATTTATTTATTTAATCTTCTAGTTAATTTTAACATACTTTTATATGAAATTTGTTGGTTTATTTTTTAAAATATTTTTAGTATATTATTTTAATTTTGAAATATTGATAAAATAATCACAGTTTTGTTTAAAACAATTGATACGTTTACTCCAAATACGAAGACCCATATGATACAACACTTTTTTTTTATTTCATAAATTTCATATATTTTTTAATATTGTAAGAAATATGTCAATTTTGTGGAACAAAACTTATAAATTAGATCGATATAATGGTAAAAACCTATTTACAAGTTAAATTAAATAATACTAATAAACCTAAATTTTTAAATGAATCTATTCAAATAATTCTAATATTGAAAATAAACAAATATTAATAATATTGAAAATAATTTTTATTGATTTTTATACTCTTAATATTTTAACCAATATTAACTTAAAATAACATTCTAACATCAATTATTCAAAATAAAAAGTGATATATTTATAATTATAAAAGATTAATCAGGTGCATTAATTATATCCAATGATAAGTGATAGTATATATGTTAAAAAGTGAGAACTATCAATTTTAATTAACTATTGGAATTAATTGATGCATTTTATTAATATCCCACATGGTACTATTTATAAAATAATTTACAAAATATTCAACGCTATAATATTTCTAAAATGTATTACCTAGATCATTAGTACAATATTAGAATAGATTTTTAAAATATTGATATTATAAAATATGGTCCCCGATCACTATCAGGAGATGACAGGTCTAGGGCGTGGCTATTTTGAGTTTTGAATTTTCTTTCCAATTAAGGCTTTTATAGTTTATGGAGTGTGGCGCGTGGACACATGAAACATCAGACCCTTGATGTTGATATTATCAGCTTAAAGTCTTAAACTCTAGAGTGTAGTCTAAACAATTTGTAAATAACAATAAATGCACAATAACATCATGTTCAATGTTTTCTTTTATTATTACTGAGTTTTGTGCCTTTGAATTTTGTTTTTGAGTTCATCTTTCTTCGCACCAACAATCTTATCAACTTCCTTCCCATTCTTCAGCAACAAAAACATCGGCATAGCCTGCACCTTCACATCCTATCATTTCACCACAAAAATAAAAATCTGAAAAAGAAAAAAAAAACTAAAAATAAACATTAACGGTTGTTTCTAGGGTGAGGGTCCAACTAAGTGCTTCATTCATGTACCATTTAATTTAACCATTAGATCAAATAGTCTTACATTATCTTATTACTCATTACCACATTGGATCTTTCCTTTGCAATTAAGGACAAAAATATTTTAGGATAGTTAAGAGTTTCTGAAATTTCAACATTTTTTTTTGAAATAAAAGAGTATATAATATATTTCAAAAAAACAAATACAACCAGGCGATCAAAAAGATCCTACCCATCCTAAAACAAACTATAACATGAGCAAAGCAAGTTTGTTCCTAAGTTTGGGTTTCATCCACCCTCTTTGAATTATCATATCAACTATATTCCTAGCAACACTATCAGTATTATCAACATTATCCCTATCAAATATATTGGTATTTCTGTATGTCCACAAACCATATACAGTTTCAGCAATTGAAATCTTAAGCATGTTCTGCATAAAACCCTTCCCTCGCTATTACTAGTAAGCCATGTGATTTCCTCCAGCCAGTTACAAGGTATATGCCTCACTTGGAGCCATTAAAGCACACTCTTCCAAACATCAGAGCAGATTCTACACTCAATTAAGAGATGGTTAAAATCTTCAGGAGCCTCATTGCAAAAGCTACAAAGCTCATTTTGCAGAATCCCGATTCTTTTGAGTCTGACTTTAGTGGCCAAGCGATCCTGACAAGCTAACCATAAGCACACTACAGCTCTAGGCCTCGCTTGATTGTGCTGAATAAGACTACTCCAGCTCACAGTAGGACCAGCAGGGATCAACTTCTCATACATTCTTTTCATGGAGAATTTACCTATGTTCTGCATCATCTGCCATGTATGCTGGTACTCTTGGACATCACTTCTTCTATCAAAGATAACTTTCATGATCCAGGTACAGTTGGAAGGAATAGGAGCAGTCCATATAGAGTTCCTTTTCAGGTAGTAAAAGTGCACCCACTTAACCCATAGATTATCCATCTTATTGGCAATATTCCAAAGGCATTTGAGTAAAGCAACCTGGTTCCAAAGGCCCATATTGATAATATTCATGCCTCCATGTTTGATAGGTCTACAGACCTGCTGCCAAGCAACAGGGCTTTTTCTCCCTTTATCTTTACCTGTCCACACAAATGCTCTGCAGATAGCCTCAATCTTGTGGATGATTGCTTTAGGCAAGGGAAAGCACATCATCCAATATTGAGTGGTGGCCAAGAATATACTCTTGACTAGCAGCATTCTGCCAGCAATGCTCAGTAACTTATGAGACCAATGCTTAATTCTATTAGTAATCTTGTCAATAAGAGGCATATAGTGAATTAAATGCAGCTTTTTACTGGATAATGGAACACCTAGACTGACAGGTAATTTACCAACTCCAAATTGGGTCTGCAATTTGATTCTTTCAATAACCTCCATATCCATACTTCCACAAAACAATTGGCACTTCTGAGGGTTCACATTAAGACCTGTAGAATCAGAGAAAGATCTAAAGGCCTTCAGCATGCAATTCACAAAATTATAGTCACCTCTACTAAAAAGGAGGACATCATCTGCAAATGCCAAGTGTGTTATGCCAAGTTTCTCACATCTGCTATGAAAATGGAACTCAGGTTCAGTCTTCATCTTAGCCATAATTCTCTGCAAATATTCCATGATGATGACAAACAACAAGGGGAGATGGGGTCCCCTTGCCTCACTCCTCTTTTAGCTTCCAGGATTTTAGAATATTCACCATTTATGTTGAATCTATAGCTGACTGTGGAGGTACCAAGTAAGATCCAGTCTATGAAAATTTTTGGAAAGCCAAGTTCATAAAGTATACACTCTAGGGACTTCCAATCCACCATGCCATAGGCTTTCTGAATGTCCAATTGCAGCATGCATTTTGGAGTTCCTTCCTTCCTGGAGTAGCCCTTCAATAACTCTGTAGCAAGCAGAATATGATTATGGATTTGCTGTCCTGGTATGAAGGCAGCTTGGCTAGGGTGAATAATCTCAATAAGGATCTTACTTAACCTATTAGTTAGCACCTTAGAGATAATCTTATAGAATGTGGTACACCCAGCTATAGGTCTGTACTCCCTAATAGTTGCAGCTTTAGCATGTTTAGGTATGAGGGTTACCACAGTGCTATTAAAAGCTTTGTACAGCTTGCCTTTAAGAAAGAATTCCTGGACAGCATTTAGGACATCAAGTCTTATAATAGACCAGCAAGACTTGAAGAATTTGGCACCATAGCCATCAATACCAGGGCTTTTCAGATCACCAATGCCATTGAGAGCTTCCATCACCTCATCTTCAGTAACCTGCTTCACAAGATCTAGACCTTGTTGCATAGTGACAAGTTTACCTCTTCTAATAGCCTCAATGTCCACATGTTTAAGTGATCTAGCTTTGCTCCCCATGATGCTAGTGTAGTACCTCATGACTTCTTACTGAATATCTTTTTGCTCAGTGATATAAGTACCATCCTCGAGCTGCAACATATCCATGCTTCTATGCTGACTCTTAGCCTTAATGGTGGCATGGTAGTAGGCAGAATTACAGTCACCCTTCTTTAGCCAATCAGTTTTAGCCCTTTGTTGGAGAAGACTCTCATCGAGATTGTTCAATTGATTCAGTGTATCAGTGAGTTCCCTGACTTTATTAATCTGAACAGGATTCCACCTATCATGTTGCAGACTCAATTGAGCCTCTTCCAAAGCACCCCTGGTAGCCTCCAGATTGACCTTAAGTTGGGAGAGAGATTTACTGAATTTAGCAAGAACAGGTTTAAGTCTTTGTAGCTTATTCCACAGGGTATACATGGCATTACCTGTATTAGGCTCTTTCCAACTCTTTTCCACATCCTCCTTGAAACCTTCCATATCAGTTAGACAATTCTGAAATTTGAATCTTCTTGTCTTAGGCTTGAAATTCTTATGATCTAGATACAGAAGTGCATGGTCAGATACACTGGGAGGTAAGCACTGAAGTTTATAAGCATTACTATGCTGAAACCACTCCAAGTTGCCAAGCACTCTATCAATTCTAGAGTAAATGATTCCATCACTCTGTCTATTATTCCAAGTAAAGAAATCTCCACTGTTGTCCATCTCATTTAAGTCAGTCATGGTCATCATTTCTTGCATATCTCTATACTTCTTTCACCATCCTTCCACCAATTCTGTCCTGTGCTCCCAACACATTATTGAAATCACCAATAATGCACCAAGGCCCCTGAACAGTAGTATGAATATTGATAATAGTGTGCCATAGAATTTTCCTTTGTGCCAAAGTGTTATGAGCATAAACTACAGTCAGATAGAATTGAAACTTCCCCTGTTGATCATAAACTTCACAATGCACTGAAATTTCAACATTAAAGCACCCTTAGTGAATATATGACACAGTGACAAATGCAGAGTTAGACAAAAATTGTGTCCAAGTGGATAGACGCTGGAATATGAGCGAGAGATCAGAGAAGAGAAAACGGTGGAAAAAAATAAATTAGTATGTATATAGTACATAATAACATCACATGGAATTCTTTCATCCAACGGTTTATAATGATGGTTCACCATGAAGTACCTAATAGATGGTTCATTCTAGACTTCACCTAAAAATAAATAGAATTAAAGTAGAAAAGCAATTTGATGCCATTGCTGTTTGGTTCAGCCCTGTATTGGTGCGACAAGCTTTGGTTCTGAAATCGAGCAATTTTGTTTTGTTTCGATGTTGCAGGTTTTCTGACAGATTCAGGATCTCTCAGCAGTTTCTGTTCGAATTAGCAGGTGTCGGACATACTGTCTTTAATTAGTTCGGATTCTATGTAGCTTGGTTTAATCTAATCTCTATTCTGTTTAGGAGTTTCCCTATTAAGTGTATTTTTTTTGTCTTTTTTGTGTTGCCTTGCCAGGATTTGTAGAGCAGGGGTGCATTGGCTTGTAAGAAATTTCACTTTATGTTTTTTGTAATAGCTGCACAGGGATAGGAGGGTTTTTACTACTGTACTGTGTAATTTTCTAATAGCTGCACTGGGAAAGGAGGGTTTTTTTACGTACTGTGTAATTTTGGTTGTTGGAATTTCTTATGCCCCAGTTTAATATAGTTTATCTTTGTTTGCCTGTTCAAAAAACACAATAAATGCACAAAGGTGAGATTAGGAAGGAAAGAAAGTTTGTTTCTAGGATCCACTTTAAAAAAACTTTCTGTTGGGTTTCGAAATCAAAGTGGCATGATTATGCATTTATACGTTGAAATTATCATAGTTTTAAAACCCGAACCGTTCCAAACAGTTGAATCGGTTAAATCGTGAACGGGAGGATAGAGTAATCCGATAAAATAATTTTTTTAAGAGAATTAAAAAAAACTGATATATTTTGGTTAATGAAACTCCATGAAAGATATAAGAACGTGAAGAAAAAAGATTAGAAAATATAAGAAAGTGAAATAAAATAAAATAAAATAAAATAAAGGGAAATAAATGTTTAAAAATTGGTGTTCAGTGTGAGGCGTGGTTTCAAAGAGTTATATGTTCATATGCTCAGTCGTTGATGAATGTGTTAACGGGTAGTTGATATTAATAATTGAAAGAAGCATATGGTTGTAGGGAGGCATTTGTGTGTTGTTCTTATGAAATGAATGTATGATATGTTGAAGTTGTTTTATGTAAGTTGATGTTGTATTAGTTGTTATTATGTTGTCCTATGGTTAAGCAATTTGTAATTTCCGATAGTCTAATAATGTGTGCTTTTGAAACCTCTAATTATGTCGAATGTATGCTTATGTTGAATGCTTGAATTCCATTAAACTTTCCTTGCCCAAGCGCAAGCACCCATTTCAAAAAAAACTCGTCTCTACGCCCTATAGGGTTTTGTACGTACTTGTACAAGTTGCTCGTTAAAGCATTTATGCGATGGCCGTTAAGCCATTGTTTGAATGCTTGAATTCCATTGATGACTTCTTAAAACTAGATTCATCTCACCTTCTCATAAAATATTTTCGATTCAAACTCATTTTCTCTTTGCCCAAGCGCATATTTTGCCCAAGTGCGAACCCCATTTCAAACAAAGTCCTTTCTGCCCAAGTGCGATTAGACCCATCAAAATCTACCAACAAATTTGTAGTTCTTATTCAACCACAATTGATCTGATTCTTCCATTGAAGATATGTATGCACAAGACTCAAAGGTCTCGGCGAGCACAC
This sequence comes from Vicia villosa, assembly GCF_029867415.1. Classification (NCBI taxonomy): domain Eukaryota; kingdom Viridiplantae; phylum Streptophyta; class Magnoliopsida; order Fabales; family Fabaceae; genus Vicia; species Vicia villosa. The sequence continues at coordinate 228,247,311 of NC_081181.1, read as the reverse complement.
TAATAAAAAACATGATTTCGTAGCCTCGAACTACGACGCTCTGAATTTCCCATTGCATGAGGGAATACGTAGGCACAAGACTCAAATATCTTGGCGAGCTCAATAATAAAAAAAACCCAAATCCCGTTTCTTTCTTTTCCATATATAATTAGAACGTAAGTAGATAATAAGCTAACAATCGATCATAAGAATAACTAAATGGGTCCCATCGAGTACGATGGAGGTAAGGGGTGCTAATACCTTCCCTTACTTAACCGACTCCCGAACCCAAATTTGGTTGCGGAGACCATCTTATTCATTGCTTTCATTTCCCAAGAGTTTTATCAATATTTTTCTTTCCCATTGGGATAAATAAAATTTGTAGGCGACTCTTTGTGTTACAATTTCGTGGCGATTATTTTTTGACCCGCGACACTTTTTAAACAATAATTATCGTTTTACTAACATCAACTTTTTATTACTTTAAATATCTTTTTTCTCTCTCTAATAATTGGGTATGAGTAATTTTGAAAAATAATAGTTATTACTAGTTTGAAGTTTGAAACTAGTAAAGGGCACGCGAGTCTCGCAGTTTAATTAAAAAATTATGAATAAATAATATAATATATAGATGTATTATACTTTATTATAAATAATAAAAAAAGATTATAATTAATATTATGTATGAAATATTGAGATCATTGCGTTCGTAAGAGTTGGGCAATTTTACCATGAATAGTAAATATATATAAAAAAGATATACAAATTAAATAATTTTGGTATATTGAAAATATATATTTTGATAGAAAAAAATAAGTAAAATAATTAAATTGCCATCTACCCGTGCGTTTGCACGGGTCGCTACAAACGATATATAAATTATATACAAATTAAATGCTCTCGATTCGTTATAAATGCATATTTTAGTAGGAAAAAATTATTAAGTCATCTTTCTGTCAGAAATGCATATATATTTTATTAAAATATATATTTTAATAAAAAATAAAGAAAACAATTAAGTAATCATCTACCTGTGCGTTATCACCATAAATAGTAAATAGTAAATAAATAAAATATAATGATGGTTAAGAAATGTATATTATATATATTAAGTAGAATTAATAGCGATTGTTATATTAATAAATAAGTAAAGTTAATTATATATTTAAATATATTTATACAATTAATATAATATAGAAGTTTGTGAAATCTGTTTTAATATTTTAGTAGATGTAAATCATATAACTATTAATTTATTGAATATTCTTATGGTATTTTTTTAAGGGTCATGCTAACATGTGCCCTAAAGGCACATGTTAAGAGCTAAATGTAGAAATTCTTTCTAAAAAAATGTGCATTGTTTTCATAAAAAGTTCATAATTAATGTATTTATTACATTTTCCAATATTAATTTACTATATTTAGGTTTCTTATCATGTGCCCTTAGGGCACATGTTAGCTTTATCCTTTTTTTAATTCTTTTTTCATAAATCCTCGAGTAATAAATTTAAAGGGCTATGTATATTATGTATTTTTTTTACTGATATTATGTATATTGTTAATTTATACATTTAATGTATTTTAAAATTAATTGTACGTAGTTAGGCTCTGTTTGATAAAATTAGCGGTTGGTTGATAAACTAGTTGATAGTTTATACCTTATGGCTGATGGCTGATAGCTTATAGCTTATAGCTGATGACTGATAGTTGATAAGTTAATTAAAGTGTTTGGTAAAATTAGCCGTTTAACTAGCAGATAAATGTAAAATGACATAAAAAGATATTTCCTAATTAGTAATTAAATATATATATTTAAAATAATTAAAATTTATAAGGATAATAATGAAAAAAAGTGATAAGCTATAAGCTCAAACGCTATTTAAATTATCGTCTGAAAAATAAGCTATAAGTTAGTAAAATAAGTTATAAGCTCATGATAAAAAGACTGTTACCAAACAAGTCTTTTATTATCACACGGACTAAGCCATAAGTTATAAGCTCAAAATAGGGTTTGCTAAACAGAGCCTTAGTATTTTTATTTACGATTGAAATATATGAGTTGAAGAATCATAATAATGAAAAAAATCAAATTGTAATCACTTTTTAAAATCCCGTAAAATTCATTTATATTGAATCATATTATTTTATTGGAATTTCATATGGTCTCCCATATTGACTATGAGGATGACAATTTACATGAGAAATTGTAATCCAATTCTCCATGAAGTTCATTGTATTATTTAAAAGAATTAATGATGAGGATGTACACTTTATTTTTTGTGGAATTTTTACATGAGAAAAATTGCAATTCCAATTTTAAAATCTCCCATGAAATTCATATACTCATTTTTTAATTAAATATAATAAAAATAATTTTTAAAAGAATTAATGATAAGGATGTACACTTTATATATAATATCGTTATAAATAATAAATAAATATATAATAACAGATATCTTGGCCTTTTGTTTTAAATATAAAAAATAATAGTTTTATGTCTTTCATTAAAAATTTGTTTATTCACAAATCATAATTATCTCGTATTTTTTTATAAAAACAAAAATATGTATCAATTTTAAGAATAAATGTTAAGATTGTATTGTAAAAAAATGTCAATATTTTTTATGTCAATTTTATTTTTATTTTTATTATATCATAATATTATATATCATTTTCCATTAGGTATATGATATTTTTCTTTAAAAAAATTATAAAAGAAATCATACTTAAATCTTTTTAAATAGTAATTAACTTTTTACCTATAATACCATCAACTTTATTACTTTAAGTAATTTCTCTCTATATATAATAATAATGAGTAAGGATAATTTTGACAAAAATAATAATTATTACTACATTGAAGTTTGAAATGACACTTAAAAAGAAATAAATTTTTCTTTGAAAAGTGACGATTAAAAAGAAACGAAATTCGGAGAGAGTAATTTTTATTTATAAAGAAATAGTAACGAGTATCTTAGGTGCACTTGTTAAGAGTTTAAAAAACACTATATTTATATTTAATATTTAGAAATGAAAATAATTAACTTGTTTTTAGGAATAACAGCGTTTGTTTTATTAAAACTTGTTTATATTCTTTTTGTTACATTCAGAAACATTGCCCCAACAACTAAGTAATAAAATTCCCTAAAGCATTAGACAATAGTCCTTTCAATTTTATTCAAATACATTCAAAAAAATATTTTAATTAAAAAATAGTTTTACAATGTCCTCTAGTGATAATGTTGTGATTGTTTGAGAGTATAAAATAATTTTACAATGTTAGAGTATATCCTTTAGTCTCATTTATTTACTATAAAAGAATAAAAAGGAATATTTGATATAGATTTGTTAATTCATTTTTATTCATTTATAAATATAAGAGACAATAAATTATATTTAGAAAAAATAAATTTAGTCAAATTTTAGTCAAGTGGCTTTAAAAACTTAGTAATTTTGGATTAAAAAAAAGGTGAATTTTTATTTATCCAACTCAAAAAGTAGAGTAAAGTTATCTTCTATGTATATAACTTGGAAACAATAAATAATTATGGGTTCTTGTGATTTGTGAATGTATACTATCCAACTTTTTGTAATGAGTAGAGAAGTTGTCACATTTAAAACATTAAATAGTTTTAGAATTAAATGGAATTAAAAATATCACTCCATAAATGTTTTCTTTTAAAACCTTAATTTTGGTTAAACTTTTAAAATAAATACTTCGATTTTTTAGATATTTTTTACTTTTTATTGATACTCTTTTTCTAGAAATCAATTACAAATATAAGACAGAATTAAATAATATTTTAAAAATTAAATTTAGTCAAATTTTGAGAATAAATATCATTGAGTTTATAGAAATTTTTACTTTTTTAGTGATATTTTGATTTTATTTTATTACAAATGATTAGTCATATTATTTCTATAATGAGAGTGTATATTTAAAAACGTCTAACAAACCTAAATATTGACGAAAACTCTCACAAATATATAATATCAATGTCTTGTTTGTCATGTTTGATGTTTATTTTCTTTTGTTTTTCTTATTTCATTTATCTTTCTCGTGCGTTAAATAATGGTTTTAGTGTTGAACTCATTCATCGAGATTCTTCAAAATCACCGGTCTACAATCCTACGGAAACTAAATTCCAAAGAATTCACAATGCTGTGCAACGTTCAATTAATCGTGCCAATCACTTCAGCAAACAATTTTCACCTGATACAAACAATCCAGTATCAACCTTAACCCCAGATTCAGCGGAATATTTCATGAGTTTCGCAGTTGGTACCCCACCTTTTCAGACCTATGGTATCATAGATACAGGTAGTTCCTTAATTTGGCTTCAATGCCTACCTTGTTATGCATGTTTTAATCAAACCTCTCCCAAATTTAATCATTCAAAATCTTCAAGTTACAAAAATATACATTGCTCTTCTAGGAAATGTAAAGATGCGATAGATGTATTTCCATCGTGCTCCCAAAATGAAGATGTTTGTGAGTACAATATTCAATATGGTACTGGAATTAATTCACAAGGAGATCTTAGTGTGGATACTCTAACATTAAATTCCACCTCGGACTCTATTGTCGTATTTCCTAAGATTGTGATAGGATGTGGACACAACAATTCGATTCCGTACAACGGTCGAATATCTGGTATAGTTGGCATGGGAAGTGGACCAATATCTCTTATACAACAGTTAGGCTCTTCAATTGAAAGAAAATTTTCATATTGTTTGATTCCTGCTTATAATGATTTTGGTGAATCATCCTTCACTAGCAAACTCAACTTTGGAAATGATGCTGTTGTTTCGGGTAAAGGAGTTGTTTCGACTCCCATGAGTAAATATCAAAGTGGCTTCTCAGTGACATTGGAAGCAATTAGTGTGGGAAATAAAAGAATAAAATATGAAGGGGTTAAAATTGAAGGAAAAAATACTTCTACCCGAAATGCTTTTATTGACTCAGGCACACCATTGACGTTGTTGCCACCTTATTTTCACTCTAAGTTGGAATCAACAGCGGCAAAAATGATTAAGCTACAGCGTATTGAGCCACCTAACCCCTTCAAAACTCTAAGTCTTTGTTACAATACGACATGGGAACAATCAAATAATTTTCCTATTATTAGGACGCATTTTAGTGGTGCAGATGTCAAGTTATATTATAATAGCACATTTTTTGAAGTTCAGAAAGGGATTAAGTGTTTTGCTTTTGTTCCATCTCAAGGTGATATCATTTTTGGGAACTTTGCACAACATAACCATTTAGTTGGTTATGATCTCCAAAAAAATGTAATCTCTTTTAAGCCTACTGATTGCATCAACTACTAGTTGGATGCACATGTGTTTTACCTAATTTATTTGGTGAATCAATAATAATTTACTTTATTTATATAAAAATTTTAAATGTTTTTCTTCAATAGTCTAGTTGTTAGAATTCACCTTAAAAATGAATAAGTTGAATGTTGCAGATTCAAACTTGTGTCACTGCGCAACTGATGTCCCTACATAACCTATTGAGTTGATTTCATAGGATAAATATGAATGATACAAGATCCTTTTTTAACCAAACTGTTACTTATGCCTCAAACTAAAACAAGTCACTATTTGTTTGCAAATTTTCTCATGTAAAAATTCCACAAAAAATAAAGTATACATCTTCATCATTAATTCTTTTAAATAATACAATGAATTTCACCGGAGAATTGGATTACAATTTCTCATGTAAATTGTCATCCTCATAGTCAATATAGGAGACCATATGAAATTCCAATAAAATAATATGATTCAATATAAATGAATTTTACGGGAGTTTAAAAAGTGATTACAATTTGATTTTTTTCATTAATTAATTATGATTCTTCAACTCATATATTTCAATCGTAAATAAAAATACTAAATCAACCAACCGCTAATTTTATCAAACAGAGCCTAACTACGTACAATTAACCACAGGTGGGCCACCCAAGCAAGATTGTTCTGTCTGGGAATCGAACTCGGTATTCCCCGAGTACGTCCTTGGACAGGGCTCCTTGCCAATGGAGCTCAACCGCTTGGTTCAATCGCTATTAATTCTACTTAATATATATAATATACATTTCTTAACCATCATTATATTTTATTTATTTACTATTTACTATTTATGGTGATAACGCACATGTAGATGACTACTTAATTGTTTTCTTTATTTTTTATTAAAATATATATTTTAATAAAATATATATGCATTTCTGACAGAAAGATGACTTAATAATTTTTTCCTACTAAAATATGCATTTATAACGAATCGAGAGCATTTAATTTGTATATCGTTTGAAGCGACCCATGCAAACGCACAGGTAGATGGCATTTTAATTATTTTACTTATTTTTTCTATCAAAATATATATTTTCAATATACCAAAATTATTTAATTTGTATATCTTTTTTAAATATATTTATTATTCATGGTAACGCAATGATCTCAATATTTCATTAATAATATCAATTATAATCCTTTTTTATTATTTATAATAAAGTATAATACATCTATATATTATATTATTTATTCACGATTTTTTAATTAAACTGCGAGACTCGCGTGCCCTTTACTAGTTTCAAACTTCAAAGTAGTAATAACTATTATTTTGTCAAAATTACTCATACCCATTTATTAGAGAGAGAAAAAAGTTACTTAAAGTAATAAAAAGTTGATGTTAGTAAAACGATAATTATTGTTTAAAAAGTGTCGCAGGTCAAAAAATAACCGCCACGAAATTGTAACACACAGAGTCGCCTATAAATTTTATTTATCCCAATGGGAAAGGAAAATATTGATAAAACCCTTGGGAAATGAAAGCAATGAATAAGATGGTCTTCGCAACCAAATTTGGGTTCGGGAGTCGGTTAAGTAAGGGAAGGTATTAGCACCCCTTACCTCCATCGTACTCGATGGGACCCGTTTAGTTATTCTTGTGATTGATTGTTAGCTTATTATCTACTTACGTTCTAATTATATATGGAAAAGAAAGAAACGGGATTTGAGTTTTTTATTATTGAGCTCGCCAAGATATTTGAGTCTTGTGCCTACGTATTCCCTCGTGCAATGGGAAATTCAGAGCATCGTAGTTCGAGGCTACGAAATCATATTTTTTATTAGTGTGCTCGCCGAGACCTTTGAGTCTTGTGCATACATATCTTCAATGGAAGAATCAGATCAATTGTAGTTGAATAAGAACTACAAATTTGTTGGTAGATTTTGATGGGTCTAATCGCACTTGGGCGGAAAAGACTTTGTTTGAAATGGGGTTCGCACTTGGGCAAAATATGCGCTTGGGCAAAGAGAAAATGAGTTTGAATCGAAAATATTTTATGAGAAGGTGAGATGAATCTAGTTTTAAGAAGTCATCAATGGAATTCAAGCATTCAAACAATGGCTTAACGGCCATCGCCTAAATGCTTTAAAGAGCAACTTGTACAAGTACGTACAAAACCCTCTAGGGCGTAGAGACGAGTTTTTTTTGAAATGGGTGCTTGCGCTTGGGCAAGGAAAGTTTAATGGAATTCAAGCATTCAACATAAGCATACATTCGACATAATTAGAGGTTTCAAAAGCACACATTATTAGACTATCGGAAATTATAAATTGCTTAACCATAGGACAACATAATAACAACTAATACAACATCAACTTACATAAAACAACTTCAACATATCATACATTCATTTCATAAGAACAACACACAAATGCCTCCCTACAACCATATGCTTCTTTCAATTATTAATATCAACTACCCGTTAACACATTCATCAACGACTGAGCATATGAACATATAACTCTTTGAAACCACGCCTCACACTGAACACCAATTTTTAAACATTTATTTCCCTTTATTTTATTTTATTTTATTTTATTTTATTTTATTTCACTTTCTTATATTTTCTAATCTTTTTTCTTCACGTTCTTATATCTTTCATGGAGTTTCATTAACCAAAATATATCAGTTTTTTTAATTCTCTTAAAAAAAATTATTTGTGCAACCTGTGCGTCGCACAAGTCCTTTACTAGTTTAATATATATAACAATTGTCTGATGATTTTATCGGATTACTCTATCCTCCCGTTCACGATTTAACCGATTCAACTGTTTGGAACGGTTCGGGTTTTAAAACTATGATAATTTCAACGTATAAATGCATAATCATGCCACTTTGATTTCGAAACCCAACAGAAAGTTTTTTTAAAGTGGATCCTAGAAACAAACTTTCTTTCCTTCCTAATCTCACCTTTGTGCATTTATTGTGTTTTTTGAACAGGCAAACAAAGATAAACTATATTAAACTGGGGCATAAGAAATGCCAACAACCAAAATTACACAGTAAGTTAAAAAACCCTCCTTTCCCAGTGCAGCTATTAGAAAATTACACAGTACAGTAGTAAAAACCCTCATATCCCTATGCAGCTATTACAAAAAACATAAAGTGAAATTTCTTACAAGCTAATGCACCCCTGCTCTACAAATCCTGGCAAGGCAACACAAAAAAGACAACAACAAAAAATACACTTAATAGGGAAACTCCTAAACAGAATAGAGATTAGATTAAACCAAGCTACATAGAATCCGAACTAATTAAAGACAGTATGTCCGACACCTGCTAATTCGAACAGAAACTGCTGAGAGATCTTGAATCTGTCAGAAAACCTGCAACATCGAAACAAAACAAAATTGCTCGATTTCAGAACCAAAGCTTGTCGCACCAATACAGGGCGGAACCAAACAGCAATGGCATCAAATTGCTTTTCTACTTTAATTCTATTTATTTTTAGGTGAAGTCTAGAATGAACCATCTATTAGGTACTTCATGGTGAACCATCATTATAAACCGTTGGATGAAAGAATTCCATGTGATGTTATTATGTACTATATACATACTAATTTATTTTTTTCCACCGTTTTCTCTTCTCTGATCTCTCGCTCATATTCCAGCGTCTATCCACTTAGACACAGTTTTTGTCTAACTCTGTGACAAATGTCATAAATTCACTAAGGGTGCTTTAATGTTGAAATTTCAGAAACTCTTAACTATCCTAAAATATTTTTGTCCTTAATTGCAAAGGAAAGATCCAATGTGGTAATGAGTAATAAGATAATGTAAGACTATTTGATCTAATGGTTAAATTAAATGGTACATGGATGAAGCACTTAGTTGGACCCTCACCCTAGAAACTGTTAGAGATAGATGTGATAATCCTGGATATCTTCAAGAATTGTGTTTGTTCACTTTCCGAACAAAGTATTTCGCCCCTATTCTTGTCTGGGTTCACGAAATCTTTGCGGGGATAATTCTTGAAGAATCAATCTGTTTCTGACAATGGAGAACAGATCAGAATGTAGAGGAAGTATATAATTTCGTATTTCAAATCGAGACCAAAAGACTCCTTATATAGGAGACCAATAATAGAAACGAACAGACACACCTGTTCGCTAAAACAGTTATGTTGGTTGGAAACGAAGCACCTGTTCAGTAAATCGGTTATGTCCGTTGGGAAAGGGTGCAACTATTCAAACGAAAATTTTGCTCGGGGCGCTGCCCCGCACCCCGCCAGGGGCTCCGCCCCTTGGACCCCATCTCCCCATTGTTGTTTGTCATCATCATGGAATATTTGCAGAGAATTATGGCTAAGATGAAGACTGAACCTGAGTTCCATTTTCATAGCAGATGTGAGAAACTTGGCATAACACACTTGGCATTTGCAGATGATGTCCTCCTTTTTAGTAGAGGTGACTATAATTCTGTGAATTGCATGCTGAAGGCCTTTAGATATTTCTCTGATTCTACAGGTCTTAATGTGAACCCTCAGAAGTGCCAATTGTTTTGTGGAAGTATGGATATGGAGGTTATTGAAAGAATCAAATTGCAGACCCAATTTGGAGTTGGTAAATTACCTGTCAGTCTAGGTGTTCCATTATCCAGTAAAAAGCTGCATTTAATTCACTATATGCCTCTTACTGACAAGATTACTAATAGAATTAAGCATTGGTCTCATAAGTTACTGAGCATTGCTGGCAGAATGCTGCTAGTCAAGAGTATATTCTTGGCCACCACTCAATATTGGATGATGTGCTTTCCCTTGCCTAAAGCAGTCATCCACAAGATTGAGGCTATCTGCAGAGCATTTGTATGGACATGTAAAGATAAAGGGAGAAAAAGCCCTGTTGCTTGGCAGCAGGTCTGTAGACCTATCAAACATGGAGGCATGAATATTATCAATATGGGCCTTTGGAACCAGGTTGCTTTACTCAAATGCCTTTGGAATATTGCCAATAAGATGGATAATCTATGGGTTAAGTGGGTGCACTTTTACTACCTGAAAAGGAACTCTATATGGACTGCTCATATTCCTTCCAATTGTACCTGGATCATGAAAGCTATCTTTGATAGAAGAAGTGATGTCCAAGAGTACCAGCATACATGGCAGATGATGCAGAACATAGGTAAATTCTCCATGAAAAGAATGTATGAGAAGTTGATCCCTGCTGGTCCTACTGTGAGCTGGAGTAGTCTTATTCAGCACAATCAAGCGAGGCCTAGTGCTGTAGTGTGCTTATGGTTAGCTTGTCAGGATCGCTTGGCCATTAAAGTCAGACTCAAAAGAATCGGGATTCTGCAAAATGAGCTTTGTAGCTTTTGCAATGAGGCTCCTGAAGATTTTAACCATCTCTTAATTGAGTGTAGAATTTGCTCTGATGTTTGGAAGAGTGTGCTTCAATGGCTCCAAGTGAGGCATATACCTTGTAACTGGCTGGAGGAAATCACATGGCTTACTAGTAATACGCGAGGGAAGGGTTTTATGCAGAACATGCTTAAGATTTCAATTGCTGAAACTGTATATGGTTTGTGGACATACAGAAATACCAATATATTTGATAGGGATAATGTTGATAATACTGATAGTGTTGCTAGGAATATAGTTGATATGATAATTCAAAGAGGGTGGATGAAACCCAAACTTAGGAACAAACTTGCTTTGCTCATGTTATAGTTTGTTTTATGATGGGTAGGATCTTTTTGATCGCCTGGTTGTATTTGTTTTTTTGAAATATATTATATACTCTTTTATTTTTAAAAAAAATGTTGAAATTTCAGAAACTCTTAACTATCCTAAAATATTTTTGTCCTTAATTGCAAAGGAAAGATCCAATGTGGTAATGAGTAATAAGATAATGTAAGACTATTTGATCTAATGGTTAAATTAAATGGTACATGGATGAAGCACTTAGTTGGACCCTCACCCTAGAAACAACCGTTAATGTTTATTTTTAGTTTTTTTTTTTCTTTTTCAGATTTTTATTTTTGTGGTGAAATGATAGGATGTGAAGGTGCAGGCTATGCCGATGTTTTTGTTGCTGAAGAATGGGAAGGAAGTTGATAAGATTGTTGGTGCGAAGAAAGATGAACTCAAAAACAAAATTCAAAGGCACAAAACTCAGTAATAATAAAAGAAAACATTGAACATGAGATGTTATTGTGCATTTATTGTTATTTACAAATTGTTTAGACTACACTCTAGAGTTTAAGACTTTAAGCTGATAATATCAACATCAAGGGTCTGATGTTTCATGTGTCCACGCGCCACACTCCATAAACTATAAAAGCCTTAATTGGAAAGAAAATTCAAAACTCAAAATAGCCACGCCCTAGACCTGTCATCTCCTGATAGTGATCGGGGACCATATTTTATAATATCAACTAGTAACAAACCCGTGCGTTCGCACGGGTTCTGGTACGAAACGCGCATTTGTTTCAGATATATATTAATTAATAGAAAAATGTCTGGTACCCGTGAAAAAATAAGAATTGAATGTTTAGAAAAATATTTGGTACTCGTGAAAAAATAATAATTAAATGTATAGAAAAATGTCTGGTACCAGTGTTTAGAAAAATGTCTGGTACCCGTGAAAAAATAATAATTGAATATATAGAAAAATGTTTAGAAAAATGTCTGGTACCCGTGAAAAAATAATAATTGAATATATAGAAAAATGTCAGGTACCCGTGAAAAAAATAATAATTGAATGTATAGAAAAATGTCTGGTACCCGTGAAAAATAATAATTCAAATATATAAAAAAATGTCTGGTACCCGTGACAAAATAATAATTAAATATATAGAAAAATGTCTGTTACCCGTAAAAACAATTTTTAGATTTTTTAGTATTAGTGATATCTATAGTTGTCCAAACGGGCTACCCGGCCCTAAACGGGCCGGCCCTAACGGGCCTCGGGCTTTTTCGGGCCGGGTCTAAAAAGCCCATTTTTATATGGGCTCCGTTTTTACTACCCAGACCCAGCCCTGTTCAGGCCTCGGGCTTTTTCGGGCCGGGCCCAAAAAGCCCATTTCCAAAAAATATATTAAATATTCTCTTTAATTTTAAAAAATAAATTATATTAAGTTTAATTTTTAAAAAAATACTAAAATTTGTTTTTATATTTCACTATTATAAAATATATTTTAAAGAAATACAAAAATTTGAATTTTTTAATTAGTATTAAATATTAAATTTTATTAATTAAATATTAAATTTTACTATTTATCCGGCCCATGGGCTACCCGGAGCCCATACGGGCTGGCCCATTTAGGGTCGGGCTTTTTCGGGCCGGGCTCAAAAAGGCCCGAAACAAAATGGGCTCAAAAAATTAGGCCCAAGTCCTAACATTTTTCGGGCCCCGCGGGCCGGCCCATGGGCTTCGGCCCATTTTGACGGCTCTGGTGATATCATAAACAAAGATTGACAAAAAAAAAAAAAGAAATCATAAATATTGAGATTCAGTAATAGTGAAATCATAAATTTTAATTAAACACTATAGAATATTGTTATTAAATCATAAATTATATAAATTTTCGATTTCTTATACTAAAAGTCATTGATTGCATGTAATCCAATAATATCAGCAATATATTTTTTTCGTTAATAAAAATATTTGAATTAACAATATATATTTTCCTGTTTATAAAAATAACATTGTTTATCAAATATAAAAATTTGGATAGCAATATATTTTTTCCCGTATATAAAAAAGTTTTCATCAACAGTAAAAATTTCTCTTATAAAATTAATTTGATAAACTTTTTGTGATAACATATAAATAACTATATGATTTTTCAAAATTACTCAAAATTATAGATCCAAAAATCATCAATTTAAAAATAATACAACAAATTATTTAAATTTTTTTATTTAATAATAATAAATAGGTGTCTTATATTTAATTATGTTTATGAATACAAATATTTGACCTATATTTAATTACCCGTATTTATTATAATAAATGTATGTCTCATATTTTTGTAAGTAATGAATGATAAATAGTTAATATTTTCTTAAAATATTTGTTAGTGATAAATATTTAATCTATTGTTTTAATGTCTCGTTGAATCTATTTAATCCTATAAAAGTTAGATTCTAAAATTGATTCAAGTTAATTTATTTTTTACATCTATATTTAGCACCCATGAAATATAAAAAGAAAATTATATCATTTATGTTAGCATTTTATTTTAAATCAATCTAAATCATCAATATTTTTAAATTTATATTTTTTACTTTTTTTTATAACATAAAAATAATATTTCAATTTATCAATTATTGATTTAAATTCTTTATAAAACAGTTTTTTTAATTATAAAAGATAATTTGAGAATATTTGTTTGTTTTAGGTTTTTTATGGGTTGAGAAAATATTCTTCAAACTTTAATCACTCATTGAGTATACATATAATACATATTTAATAATTAAAGAATTTAAACCAAAAACATTTCAATAATCTGAGTAACTTATATTTTAAGAAGAAAAATAAATAAATAGATTTCATTCAATATTTAAATATATAATACATATATCAAATTGGTTTTATGATCTTTCAATTTGAATATAATACATATAACCCATTATGTTAAATATATATTACATACAACAGATTGATTATATATAATAAATATTCAATGTTTAATAAATATAATAAATATTTTCTCCATATATCACCCACTTGTTACTGGGAATTATGAGAATGATTCACTCAATTTGTACACCACGCATCTTGAAGGTACCCTGCTAAAAATTAAACCAGGAGCAAAAATTTGTCCAAAAATGATAATTAAAAAGTATCAACAACATAAACCAGGAGCAAAACATTAAAAATAAAAGTTGAAGCAACAACTTACATCTTTTCAGCTCCTCTTGAATTTGTTTCCTGCAAAAATTAAACAACCCAAATAAGCATCAACCGCTGGGAATTAAAAAATCTAAACAATAGCCACACCAATAAACACTTTTCTCTCACCAGAAACTCAATTCCTCTAAACTTCATTCTCTCTTTTTTAAACCAAAAAACACTACAACAAATTTGTCCTTTAGCAGCGCATCTACGAAAGCGCTTTTGGGAAAAGCGCTGCTATAGGTTGCGCAAAAAACAAAAATAAAAAACAAGGGAAAAAAGCGCTGGCAAGGGGGGGGGGTACGAGAGCGCTTTCTAAAAAGCGCTGGTAAAGGGGGGGCTACGAGAGCGCTTTATAAAAGCGCTGGTAAAGGGGGGGGGGGGGGGGTACCAGAGCGCTTTCTAAAAAGCGCTGGTAAAGGATGGATACGAGAGCGCTTTCCAAAAGCGCTGGTATAGGGAAAATTAGGTATATGGTACGAAAGCGCTTTTAGAGAAAAAGCGCCGGTATAGGTATACCTATGAAAGCGCTTTTGAAAAGCGCTTTAGTAGCTCATTTTAAAATTAAATTTTTTAAAACAAATTAAAACAAACGCGCGTTCTGTATTTCATTCTTCATTGTTTCTTCATCGTTTCTTCACTGTTTCACAAACCCAGTACCGTCGCCGCCAACCTCCACACAGCCGTCATCGTTCTTCTTGCCAACCGCCGCCGCCGTCGCCGTTCGTTCTTCTGCTTCGTTCACAGCTTCGTTCTTCAGCTTCGTTCTTCTGCTTCGTTTGCAGGTAAATCTTCTATCATCTTTCACTATTTTGTTGTTTCTTGAAACCCTAATTCTGGAAATGTGAGGTTGAAGATGAAAGTGAGGTAACAAGGATGAGAGTGTGAGGTTTCAAACCCGGCCCTGTTGTTGGGTTTTGGTGATGGTGACGCGATTTCAGAAGCAGATGATGATGATGATTTTACGGTGAGATCTTTCTGGTTTTTTGTTCGTTGAGTCTCTCTTCTTCCCTTTCAACAATTTCTGGGTTTTTTCTAGGTTTGATGCTTGATGAATATGATGAACAATGTTCTTTCTTTTTTTCTTCAAACGATTTCTGAAGGTTTTGTGTATTTGGATGATGATGATGTTTGAAATTTTTTTAGGGTTTTTGTGATGTTGGCTCAGCTTTTGCTTCTCATAATTTGTTGTTTTGGTATAATGGTTCATACTCAATTATTTTAGTGTTTGGCCTTTTTTGATATAAGGAATCTGAAAAGTGATCATTTATATATTATTTAGTAACTGAAGTTTGTTAATTTTTTATTTGCTCAGTCACGTAAAGTTCCTGAAACTCCAAAAGAGCTGATTGAATACTTACTTGACAATGAAGCTCAGGATTTTGAATTTGAGATTGCCAGAATGAGACCTCGGTTCGTATCGTAGTACTTTTCTGAGTGAATGTGATTTGTATTGTACTTGTATTCTGTTGTGATGGAGTGTTTTGTTATGCAGATTAAACGAGGAATTCTTTTCGGAATTAAAATCTGAGTTAGGGCAGATTCTATTTGCGGTTAACAAAACCCCGGTTGGTTGGATTCTATTTGCGGTTAACAAAACCCCGGTTTGAATATTCTCAATCAAATTAGTCATTGTAGATTTGTCATTATGAATGTCAAGGACTATTTTAAAATATCAATGTAGTTTCACATATTCTAGCACTTTCACATATTCATGCTCTATAGTTTTTTTTTTTTCACAGTTGCAAGGCAAAGGTTCTGCACCTTTAGCTCCAACACTAATTACGTTTTTCTATTGTAGGTTGAGCTTCAAAGTTTACTTCTAAGTTTAATGTGAATGTTGTGTAAATAATCACGTTTTTCTATTGTAGGTTGAGCTTCAAACAGTGGATGGATTGGTAAAGGATAGAACACAATGTGCCCCTTCCGATTATGTTCCACAGAATATGAATCAAGTAATGTACCCCGAAGTCGTCTTCTGTGGCAGGATCGTTCGGGGTACAGTTATTTGATTCATATTCTGTGACACAATACAACATAGCTCAGGTGACTACTGGTTCTCCACTAAAGCATCAATACAACATAGCTCCAGATAATACAGGAAGCGTACATTGGTTGCATAAGAACTCGGAAGTTGTTTCCCATTTAGTTGTTTTGGTTTAGAAACATGTGAATTGGTTTAGTTGTTTTGGTTTAGAAATATATATATATATATATGTATTTTGATTTACATTAATGGTATATAATATAATACTTTTTTTGTATATAATCGATATCGATTATAATGGTATATATCGATTTGAAATGATAAATTATAGGTTCATGAAAAAATACTGCCAAAAAATAGTAAATTACAGGTTCTAAAATATTGCTGCCAAAAAGTGCAGGTTTAGAAATAATAAAAAGCATAAAAAAAAAAAACGCAACATACGAAAGCGCTTTTGAAAAAAGCGCTCTTATAGGGGTGCCTACCAGAGCGCTTTTTCCTGAAAAGCGCTCTTAAAGGGGGGCCTACAAGAGCGCTTTTTCCATAAAAGCGCTCTTATAGGGGGGGCCTACCAGAGCGCTTTTAAAAGCGCTTTCGTAGCCTATAGCAGCGCTGGCTTTGGCAGCGCTTTAAAGCGCTGTTAAAGGCCAATAAAAGCGCTTTTAAAGCCCTTGAACGGCGTAGTGAAATGAAACTCCTCGTTAGTTTTCTTAAACATAATCACATCGTTAGTTTTCTTAAACATAATCACAGTAAACGTAACAAACCAAATCCAAGACTTTCTCTCTTCAACTCTCACAAAATCCAATCATCACAAAAAAAAAAAGGAAAGACAAGAAATAAGATGAACAAAAGAAAAACTACCAATCGAAAAATTGTCAGGGCCATCGGGTCAGATCTGACCAGAAGAAAAAAAGCCTTGATGTTCTTCCTTTCTTCTTCTCATCCTTTTCAATTTTGTTGTTGCTTATCTATACTCTTAGTTGTTGAATGGTTGATGTGGTTGCAGAAGGAAGATAAAGATGCGGAAACATGTTTAATCTGCATAAAAAAACTCAGATCTGAGAGGAAAAATACAAAAAAAAAATGAATATTTTACCTTTTACATATTTGATAGGAGATACAAAACCGATAGCTGAGAAGAAAAAGGAAACGTTTGGAGAAGGAAAAGGAGAAGCAATGTTCCATTGCATACCATATGAAGGGACGTTTGAAAGAAAAATTTCTTGGTTGGGGTAAGGGAACAGTTGAATGGACGTTTTGAGAAAGAAAAAGATTTTTGGCAGATTCAGTCAAAGGAAAAATAATCTAAAATAATAAAAGAAGAAACAGAATAAAAGAAGAAAGAGTAAAAGAGAAACTTTAACAACATGCATATCCTATTACATGAAGAAGTAAGCCAAGTGGCAAACTGTGGAAGCAGAGGGGCAAAATCGGAATTTCCAGAGGCATTACTTTTCTTATATTGTAGATATTTTAAAAATCTATTCTAATATTGTACTAATGATCTAGGTAATACATTTTAGAAATATTATAGCGTTGAATATTTTGTAAATTATTTTATAAATAGTACCATGTGGGATATTAATAAAATGCATCAATTAATTCCAATGGTTAATTAAAATTGATAGTTCTCACTTTTTAACATATATACTATCACTTATCATTGGATATAATTAATGCACCTGATTAATCTTTTAAAATTATAAATATATCACTTTTTATTTTGAATAATTGATGTTAGAATGTTATTTTAAGTTAATATTGGTTAAAATATTAAGAGTATAAAAATTAATAAAAATTATTTTCAATATTATTAATATTTGTTTATTTTCAATATTAGAATTATTTGAATAGATTCATTTAAAATTTTAGGTTTATTAGTATTATTTAATTTAACTTGTAAATAGGTTTTTACCATTATATCAATCTAATTTATAAGTTTTGTTCCACAAAATTGACATATTTCTTACAATATTAAAAAATATCTGAAATTTATGAAATAAAAAAAAAAGTGTTGTATCATATGGATCTTCGTATTTGGAGTAAACGTATCAATTGTTTTAAACAAAACTGTGATTATTTTATCAATATTTCAAAATTAAAATAATATACTAAAAATATTTTAAAAAATAAACCAACAAATTTCATATAAAAGTATGTTAAAATTAACTAGAAGATTAAATAAATAAATAAAGAATTAAATTTAAAATGTTATATTTTAGAAAAATTATTTGAACAGATAATTTTTTTATTAATATCTATTTAAAATAATTTACTAAAATAATTTATTCTTAATAAAAAATTAATAAAATTTTAAATTAAAATAGTCATATTTTAAAACACGGAAATTATATTAATATTTTAAAATCTCTTTTATGAGTTTTGAAGAAAAGACGTGTAATAAATTAAGGAAAATTGTAGTCTTAAGATTTTTAAATCACTTTATAAATACATCTTGTAAAGTTTTAATCTGACGCGTTAATAAACCTAACCATTATTATTGATAGTTATTTTTTTCTCACATATTGAATACACTCTTTACATATATTATTTATTAAATAAGAGGAATACCCTAAATAAAATCGTATAAAAGAATTTTTTTATAAAAAAGACATCAAATATCGTGAGTTAAAAAAAACAGTGGATGCTCAATAACCATATTTTTGAAATTATTAATTAAGAAATAACACACCAAATTTCATTTCAATAATTATAGTAGGAAATACTAGTAC
Organism: Vicia villosa; assembly: GCF_029867415.1. NCBI lineage: Eukaryota > Viridiplantae > Streptophyta > Magnoliopsida > Fabales > Fabaceae > Vicia > Vicia villosa. The sequence goes on along the minus strand of NC_081181.1, from coordinate 228,228,417 downwards.
ATGATAGTGAGGAGGAGGAGGAGAATGAAACTCCTTCCTCGTTAATACATTTGATGTGAAATTTAATCTGTCATAATTGAAGGCTCTTTATATGCCAAGGCGGCTGGGCAGGAGATTAATCTGTCAAAGTCGGAAGTGTTCTTTAGTCGCAACTTGAGCATCCCAGCGCAAGAGGACCTTGCTAAGGTCATGGGGGTCCGTCATGTTATGGGAACTGGAACTTACTTGGGGCTTCCATCTTTGATTGGTAGGAGTAAGAAGGCAACATTTTCTTTTATTAAGGATCGTATTTGGAAGCGCATTAATTCGTGGACGGGTAGGTCGTTATCCCGAGCAGGTAAAGAGACTATGATCAAGTCGGTTCTTCAGGCTATCCCGGCTTACATTATGAGTGTCTTTCTTCTTCCGGATGGTGTGATTGATGATATAGAGAAAATGCTTAATGCCTTCTGGTGGGGAGGTGGTTCAAATCATAAGGGAATTAGATGGATGTCATGGGATAAGTTGACTTGTTTGAAGGAGGAAGGTGGCTTGGGATTTAGGGACTTTAAAGCCTTTAATATGGCTATGGTTGCTAAACAAGGCTGGTTTATCATGTTTAATCCTCAGGCTCTTGTGTCCAGAATCTTCAAAGCAAGGTACTTTCCGAGATCTTCTTTCTTTGATGCACACCTTGGTAATAACCCCAGTTTTGTTTGGAGAGGTATTTGGAAGGCTCGAGAAGTTCTAACTTTGGGATGCAGGTGGAGTTTTGGGGATGGGAGCAATATAAAAGTAATGAACGAACCTTGGCTCCGTGGTAATTGTGACGGGTGTTTGGCTGGACCACAAATGCAAGGTGCGTATAATATTATGGTTAAGGATTTATTGATGCCCAATGTTAACCAGTGGAATATGAGGGTTATTCGTGATTTGTTTGACTATATAGTTACAAAAGAAATCTTACAAGTGCCTTTGGTCGAGCAAGTTATGGTTGATAGATTGATTTGGAAGGGAGAAAAACATGGTTCTTATAGTGTCAGATCGGGGTACCACATGTGGAGGAAGGCGACGAAAAGAAATGGAGGAGTGGCGGAGAATAGCAACTAGAATAATCTTTGGAAAATATTGGCACCGGCTAGAGTAAAACATCTCATTTGGAGAATTTGCAAGGAGTGCCTCCCTACTATAGAATGCGACTCCGTCAGCATCATGTTTCTTGTGCTCATAACTGTCCGTCTTGTGAAGATCCTCATGAAGACGATTGGCATGTTTTTTTTGGGTGTTCAGAAGCAATTTCCTCTTGGAGGGCAGCAGGTTTGTATAATGTTATATCTCCCCGTCTCCACTCTTTTGAGGATGCTAAATCCGTTATTATTGATATTTGTTGCAAGGAAGATCGTCATGTTGCGCGTAGAGTAGCGGTAATGATAGAGGGCTTGTGGAGGAATAGAAATGATTGGCTTTGGAACAATGAAAAGGAAGATGCGACAAAACTTGGTTGGATTGCTTTGCATAAGTGGCAAGAATGGTTTTCTGCTCAACATATTCGACCCTCTGGTGGTAACAACATGGAGTTGGTTCATTGGACTCCACTGTCGAGTGGTAGCTTTAAGTGTAATGTGGATGCGGGTTTTAACCGTCATTTTGGTACATCGAACCGGGGGTGTTGTCTTCGAGATGATCATGGCGACTTTGTTATCGCTGGCACTGCTTGGGACGGTGGTTCTTTATCTATTCTGGAAGCGGAAGCTTTAGCTCTCAAGGAAGCCATCCAATGTGTTAGTTCCCTTCACATTGATCATGTCTTATTTGAAAGTGACTCTCAAGTGGTAGTCTATAGTCTACGGTCTAAATTAAGTGGTAATTCAGAATTTAATTTGATTATTTCTTCTATTAAGTTGCTGTTACTAGATTTCCCCAACTTTGATAGAGTGGTCCGATAAAATCTTCAGACAATTGTTATAATTAATTCGGTTATATTATTTCTATTAAATTAGTAAAGGATTAGTGCGTTTGCACGGGTCGTGCAAATGATTTTTTTTTTAAGAGAATTAAAAAAAACTGATATATTTTTGTTTAATGAAATTCCATGGAAGATATAAGAAAGTGAAAAAAAAATAGAGGGAAATGAATATTTAAAAATTGGTGTTGAGTGTGAGGCGTGGTTTCAAAAAGTTATATGTTCATATGCTACATTGTTGATGAATGTGTTAAAGGGTAGTTGATATTAATAAATGAAAGAAGCATATGGTTGTAGGGGGGTGTTTGTGTGTTGTTCTTATAAAATGAATGTATGAAATTTTCAAGTTGTTTTATGTAAGTTGATCTTGTATTAGTTGTTATTATGTTGTCCTATGGTTAAGCAATTTGTAATTTCTTATAGTCTAATGATGTGTGCTTTTGAAACCTCTAATTTGTTGAATGTATGTTTATGTTGAATATATTTCTTATCGGCAAATTTTATTTTCACATCATTTTTTGATAATGTCGTACAAAATACATATATGATATAGTCTTCAAATGACATGATAATTAGCTATTTTCTTTTTCAAATTAAACAACATAAGATTGAAATTATTATGACATGCTAATATTTATTATGTACGATTGAACCATAAGTTAATGAAATGGAAACACTAAAATGATGGCAAAAAAACAATGACTCTAAAACGAAACAGTATGATACTTATACCCTGCGATGTTCTATGTTAAATTATAATTGAAATCAAATATGTTTGACTCATATAAGTTTCTATAAAATGAACCATTAATGAAATGGAAACACCAAAATGATGGTAAAGAAACAATGACTCTAAAATAAAATTATAAGATGTCTATAGTCTATGATGTTCTATGTTAAATTATAATCGACAATCAAATATGTTTCTCTCATATCAGTTTCTTTAAAATGTCACAAATATTGTCAATAATGTAAAGAAACAAATCTTGGAATGAAGGATATAAATACACACATAAAATTAAAATTGTAGGATAAAAAATGCATAAAATTTAAGCAGTAAATATGTATCTCATTGAAATTAAGAAAAAAAATGATGTTGATGATCTTCATAATCTCCGACCAAACTTAAGAAATAAACTTGTGTCTCATTAAAAATAAAAAAGTGAAAAGAACAACTTCAAATTCTGATCAAATGTATATAAATGATGTACTTGTGTTAAGAATGCATGAAACATTTAAATGAATAAAATTCACATTCTATAAGTTTTCAATAACCTCTTTGAAAACAACATTTTGTTGTAGTCGCCAACATTTTGTCATCTTTATCATGAATTATTATCTTAAAACCTTTTTTTACTTTTTACCCTTGAAACTGCAACATAAAGTTGATTGTGGCTGAAGACTCTCCTGGGAAAATATATACCGACATAATCCAATGACTGACCTTGAGACTTGTTAATCGTCACGACATAACATACAGTTATAGGAAATTACCTTCTAGTCATCTTGAAGGGCCATAGGGACTGAGTAGGAGTAATCTTCATTCTTGCAATATATACGACATCTCCGATGTTTTTGCCCGAAATAATTTTTGCTTCGATAACGTGATCTGCCAATCTTGTAAGAATGAGTCGTGTCCCATTGCACAAATCTTCTGATTGATCAATATTTCTAAGAAGCATTATTGGAGTACCAATCTTTAATATAATCTTGTGATTGGGAAGGACATAATTTCTGAGTGTATTAAAAAACTCAGGAGTAAAAACATCAAAAGATTCGTTGGCGTCACCATCAAATGTATCAACTGAATCAAAAGATAAATATTCCTTTTGTTCGCCTGAAATTTGTTGAATGTTTATTTATAAGTCACATGCTAAATAATGTCAAATAGGAAACAAAATTTAAACTTACTAAATGGAAATTACCTGGTAGAAATTCTAATACATACTGTTTTATTATATCAACAGTCTCAATGGTTCCAGCCAATATTGCCCTTGATTGCAAGAATGTTTCATTATGGTAATTAACAGCAAAATTTGGATATGTGTTTTGAAATATTGCTTGAACTGGATCATCAAAATCTGTGATCAACAATTCTGGAGGAATATCAATCTCTGCATAACCATCGTTAGATTTTGCTAACTTTCCATTCCCGGATTTTAATATCCAGTTCGAAAATTGTTCCAACTCAGAAGGACTTGTGCTAATCACATACTATTGAAGTCTCATGTTCTATGTAAGTTTCAAAATGACAAAATGATCTCATATGTATGATGAATTAATTGTGGCATGAATTATATCTGAACGACTTCCTCTTTGTATAACTGGTAGAATATGCCTGAAATCTCCCCTAAAAACACTAACCTTACCTCCAAATATTCTGTCAGATGATTTGGATCCTGCCATGATGTCTCTGAGGGTTTTATCCAATGCTTCAAAAAAAATTGTGAGCCATTGAAGCCTCATCCCAAATTATCGATTTTGATAATTTTAATAGGACACCGCAGTCACTTCCTCTGCATATATTCCAAATAGTTTTAAAAAAATTATTTCAATTAAAATGAATTTAAAAATATACTTGAAGAAGTGTGTTATTGGATAAAATAAAAAAATGTGTATCACTTATCATTAATTTTAATTTATATGATTCAAACTATTATTTTATTAATTTATGTCATTAATGAAATTTAGACCATCACAATAATGTTTGCACAATTAAATATAAAAAAAAAAATATTTTATATATATATATATATATAAGGAGGGATATTCTTACTCCAAGAGTAAGTTATCCAAATTTACTCCTCATCACGACCATTGATTCTTTTTAATTTAATGGTTAAAATTAATAAATAATTAAATATGGAGAATTAACTTTAGGAAAATGCTTATTAGTAAGAAAATAGAAAAACAAGAAATGTAAGAATAAATCTCAACCATCCATTATCACCACAACCCTATGATCCCTATTAAAAAAGAAATTAAATTTAAAAATAATTTAAAATTCACCACTAAAATAGTGACACATATTCATTCTTGCATTTCTTCTTCAAATTGCTTCGTACTAAATAGCATTACTCTTAACTTTAACCATTAGAATGAGAAGAGTCAATGGTCATGATGAGGAGTAAGTATTGATAACTTACTCTTGGAGTAAGAATATCTTTATATATATATATATATATATATATATATATATATATATATATATATATATATATATATAAGTGTAGTGCTTATTCAATTGTAACATACTACTATTATTTATAGTCAAATTCTATAGATTCAGGTATTTTTGTAAATGATACCTAAACAAAAATAATATTTGTATATGGAAAAAATCTATTATTGATCCAAATATTTTTTTTATATACGAAAAATGGTATTAAGCATCCAAAAAATATTTATTCAAAAAAGGTATACGAGAAAAAAATTATTATTGAGAAAATATTTTTATGTAAACGATACCTAAACATTAATAATATTTGTATATGGGAATAATTTATTGATGATCTAAATAATTTTATATATGAAAAATAGTATTTATGATCCAAAAAAAATATTCAAAAAAGGTATACGTGAAAAAAACTATTATTGATCTAAGTATTTTTATATACGAAAATTTACAATTGATTAAGATATTTTTGTAAATGATACCTAAACATAAGTAATATTTGTATATGGGAAAAATTTATTAATGATCTAAATATTTTTATATATTAAAAATGGTATTTGTGATTAAAAAAATTTTAATTAAAAAATGGTATACGGAAAAAAAAATTATTATTAATTTAAATATTTTTATATACGAAAATTTACTATTAATCCAGATATTTTTCTAATTGATACCTAAACATAAATAATATTTGTATACGGGAAAAAATCTATTATTGACTTAAATATTTTTATATATAAAAAATGATATTTATGATCCAAAAGTTTTAATTTAAATTTTATTTTTGATTTAAAATAAATATATTATATAAACAAATGCGTACAAGACCAAAATTTATGCATCCATATGTTTGTTACAAAGTAATGTCTTTACTTTTCGACAATATATTATTATAAAAATTTAAATTTTAATCACATAAAAATGAAAAGAACAATCATATACATAATTTACCTTAGCTTCTTATTATTCATGAGGATAAACATAAGATATTGAAATGATAAGATATTGAAATGAAAAGGGAAAGAAAAAGCCATGCAAAAAGCAACCTGCCATGCATAAAGCAACCGCCACATTTAGGGGTGATCAAAACCAAACCAACCCAATAGAAAACCGCAAACCAAATCAAACCAAACCGAAACCGCAAAAAACCGCATTTGGTTCGGATTAGTTTGGGTCAGTTTTTACAAAACCGCACGGTTCGGTTCGGTTTGCGGTTTGTATTTTGTAAACCGAACCAAACCGAATCAAACCGCACTATGTTACAACCTAAATTTTACTAACTCACATCCAACCCAAACTTAAACTTATTATACATTAGCATTATGATTACGAACAATTTTCTCATCCTTACACATATAATTTCAGTCCCGATCTTCTAAAATCTCTAATAACATTATCGCACTTTTTTTGCCACATACATCTTCCCTCTTCTTCTGTAATCTCTACTCTCTTATATTCTTTCTTTTTCACCTTCTCATTTTTATGTAAATGTTCCGTATTTCAGTTTCGTTTTTATCGCATATCTTCTTCTCTAATCGCTCAACACTTTTTTTCTTTTTCACTTTCACTAATCTTTCGTCTCTTCTATTTTTTTGTTTCGTTATAATAATTTTTATATTATTTTATGCTATTATTTTATGTTTAATATTCCACTTTTGTCTAATTTAATTTTTACATATTAAATGGAAAATTGTTGTCAAAATATGACGAGTTTTGTTGTTATTTGATAGTGTATGAATGTATAAATACAAAATTATGTTATCATCTATATGTGTATGTATGGCTCAATAAAATATTTGTAAAAAACCGAACCAACCGAACCGAACCAAACCGCATTAGTTTGGTTTGGTTTGGTTCGGATTTTTTTAAAAAACCAACCGAACCAAACCAAACCGCACTATTTTTTCTCTTGCGGTTCGGATGATTTTTTTCGTCAAAACCGCCCAAACCGCACCGCGAGCACCCCTAGCCACATTGCAGTGGCTTGATGCATCATGCATTAATGTCGCGAGACCGAGACAGTCTTGAGTCTTTCTTCTATAATACTACTTCCGGTCTCATTTATAATCGGTTCCATTTATAAAAAATGATTTTTTTTATATACATTGAATAAATAATGTAAGTAGATAGTATGTTGTCTAAATATATTATTTAGTTAACGTAAAAAGAGAATTTTTTTTTATAAATGGTACGGAAAGAAGTATTATTTACCTTTCAAAGTTGCCGAATCCCTTTCATTTAAGAGGACCGATTTCTATCATTTTTAGCTAAAAAAGGTAATATAAAATAAGGAGGAGTACTCACAGTCACACAGTTATTGCAACAATTCATCACAACTAAAAGCCATACCATTGTTAAAGAACGTGGGCCTCTTCATAGATACTATGACTTAAAAATTTAAAATAAAATGTCACAATTATTGCAACATATATGTTTATCCCTCTTTCACCAATATTTATATTTTACAGTTACAGAAAGCTTTGAGGAACCGCTTCATTATCCACCAACTTGAAGCAGTTTTTCTGTGTCAGCTATTTGTTTTTTAATTTTTTTAATAAAATATAATTAACTAAAAGATAGAGAGTATTCTAGGAATGAAAATAGAGCCAACCCAATATAATTATAGTATGTATTCTCTTTATACATACTATAATTTTTTACAAAATCTTGTACCCATTCATAACTTTGCTGGGTCTTTTACAAAAATTTTTCCACTTTTTCTTCTTCCTCCCCTCCATTACTTCTCTTAAAACTCCATTAACACCACTTTAAAAACTCACTCATCTCTTACCTAAATCAAAAACCGTAACCACCAAACTGTCCAGAATCCATTTCCAGTCTCATAACCGAAACTTTCTTCCTTCAATTTTTTCGAAAACTTCTTCTACCATGCCTCAAAGAACTCGAAATGTTGACTATATGGATATACAATTCAGAGATGAGGAGCAGATGCGACGGTTCGAAAAGTTATCCCAGCGCCAAATCATTTCCACCCGGTATTCCGATGACCCTTGTCTTCGGGCACTAGGCCTTTACGATTCTGTGCACTTTATGTATAACCGCCTACAGTTGAGTAACTTCATGACTCTAAGGCACAGAACTTACACTAGGCTTACCTTAGAGTTTTTGAGTTCACTTGATTTCAATGTGCGGCGAAATTATGGTGGCGCCATTTTCCGAATGTTTGACAAAGAGTATACCCTACATCTAGATGAGATAGGCGACCTCTTTCATTTTGAAGCGGTGTCCGTGCTGTGCGTCACCGCTATTCCCCCTGTTGACAGCCGTTATGCCATAGACTTTTGTTCTATCTGGGAGAGACTAACCGGAGATAGAACAGCTAGCACAGAAGGGAGGAAATCCTCTCACATCCATAACCCAGCAATTCGGTATTTTCAGAAGGTGTTAGCTCATACAATATTTGGCCGTGGGGACAGTAGTGGCAACGTAAATTCTAAAGAATTATATTTCATTGATGCTGTTTTCCGTCCTCGGTGGGTCCATTCGGCTGCATTTATGCTCGCTAAAATGCAAAAGATTGCTACGGCAACCACCGGTGCAATTGCGATGGGAGGTCTGATCACCTCCCTCGCCATAGCCATGGGTTTAGAAAATGAGGTGGCCACTTTGGAGCCTATTCCGGCCACTGCGCCTTTAGACCTAAACTCGTGTTTGGCACAAAAATTGATTAAATATAAAGACCAGAGCGAGTACTTCCTTATGATTAAAAACCAAGAGATACGGAGCATTGTATTGCCAAACCCGGATCGCATTAATGTCCAAGAGGAAAGGAATTGGCTATTCCCTTTGGATGCACCAGCTGATACTACTGCATGCCCCACTGTGCGTGCTACTGACGCCCCAGAGGATGCTGACACTGATGTTGAGATGGACCGTAGCCATGACGATGTGCTCCACACGGTGCAAACCCGAAATGACGTTGATGCTGAGCGTGATACCATGCATCACCAGCAGCAGCCTGAGATGATGGAGCACATGCGTGCCATGCATCAGCAACAGCTTGAGATGATGGAGCACATGCGTGCCATGCAGGCGTCACAAGTTGCCTTGCAAGACCAGAACAATGAAATACTCCAGCATCTTCAGATTGTGCAAACAATTGAGAACGACCTTAAAACCAAGATGGATGCCTTTTCAGAGACATTGTCTAGTTTGCATATGCAGGTCCAAAACATGAACAACCAAGGAGCTGGACAATGGCAAGGTCTAGAGTGGTGGCAAGGTAACTAGCATGGCCATGGACATGGACATGGACGAGACCGACATTGGCATTGAGCTTCTCTCACTAGGTTTTACCCCTATCTTGCACTTATTTCCCCACATTGTGGACTACGCTGGATTAAAGTGTGGGGAGGCATTTAATGCTTTCTTTTATTCTCATTTACCGTTTTTTAGTTTTTTTTCTTAGCTTAGTTTGTTATAACTTTTATTTGGTAGCTTAGTGTATGATGAGTCTTTGCATGTGTTTTTGAGTCTTTTATTTGGTTTCTAGTTGAAAAATTGATGGATTATATTTTACTTTTAGCCACTGCAATTTAAGTATTACTAAACTTTGACCTGGGGTTTGCGTGGATATGGTGTGTTTGTTTTGATGCTTAATATTATATTCCTTGAAATACTATTACGAGGATTATTATTCTCGGAAATATTGTTTCAATTTATGTGTTTGGTAGAAATTTAGATTTTTAGACATAATAATAAAATTTGTTAAATTTTAAATTATAAAAAAATAAAAATAATAATAATTAGAAAAAAGGGGTGATGCACTGACAGTATAAAATATTTTTACACTGTCAACCAATCACCACCCATGTATCCAATTAAATCATTTTTTTATTTAAAAAAAACTTAATGACATGGCACATTTATGATTTTCTATTGAATGACAGTGTAAAACTATTTTACACTGTCAGTGCACTACCTTTTAACTCTAATAATTATGTGTGATAGTTGGAAGTTAGAGTTGTTTAATTTATTTCCATGGGAATATTTTATTCCCACCCTTTATGCCTTGGAATAAGAATTGAAAAACTATGTGTAAATAATATTCCTTGGAATAAAAAATTTCTTGAAATAACTTTTTAAAACTTGAATCAAACATGAGAATATTGCATTCCCAAACTCATATTCCCAGTAATAATTTTGGTAATCTTGAAACAAACACACCCTTAAGCATATTATATTTATAATTTATACATTATAATAAATTTTTTGTTTATAAGAAAGATAAATCATTGAATTTAAGCGTAATCATTCCAAAAATAATATGGAAAAAATTATTAGATTTAATTTATTATTATTTTATTTTAGATAATTAATTAAAGTGTGTATTTGATCATAAATTTCTATAATGATCTTAATGTAGTTTTTTTTACTAAAAAAAACATTAGAAGAAACTCTAGTAATCTTAGAATTTGGTAGAGAAGTACGTGTGGTCTGGCCAATCATTGTTTCTAAATTAGAAGGAACTATAGTTTTTGGTTTTTTCTTTACCCACCTTCCTATGGGGTCACCTCCTGCGAAAACTCATTTTACCCCATTTCGGAAATGCATTTCCGAAATATTTTTTTTCTAAATTTTTCCAGACTTCAGAAGTGCATTTCCGAAAAAATCCCAAAAATTGAGATTTTGACTAATTCGGAGATGCATCTCCGAAACAACAAAAAAATCTAAAAAAATCCAATTTTAGAATATTAATTAATTCACATATCATAAATTTGATATAATTTATGAGTAATGAATAATAATAATAATTATATATTTTGATATAATTTATTAGTTATGAATAATAGTTATTATATATTTCTATCCTGATTCATATTTTAAAATTTAAAATAATTTTAACTAAAAAAATTAAAATAATTTCACTTACAAAATAAGTTATAATTTTTTATTTATATATTTATAATAATTGTTATATATTTATTAAAAAAATGAGTGTTTTAATTTATATATTTATATAATAATTATTATATATTTATAAAAATTATTATATATTTATATTTTATATAATAATTATAAAAATTAAAAAAATGAGTGTTTTAATTTATAATAATTATTATATATTTGTATATTTATATAATAATTATTATATATTTATATATTATATATTTATATATTTCACTTACAAAATTAATAATTATGATTATATATTTATATATTTCTATTCTGATTCATAATTAAAAATGAGTTATAATTTTTTATTTAGTTTAAAAAAAATTAAAAAAAGATTTTGTCTTAATTTTATTTAATGAATAAATTTTATATTTAATTTTATATATTTCAAAATTTACTTATGAAATTAAGATGTTTTTGATTTATATAAGTTAGTAAAATAATTTTTAACTTTAAAATTGTTTAGGAAATTTTGATTCACCTTGATTTTATTGATTCACCTTCATTTTATTGATTCACTTTCATTTTATACCTATTAATTGTATTGATTCACCTTGATTTTAATTTTTTAATAATTATTGAATTCTTTCGGAAGTGTATATCCGAAATATTCCAAGACCAATTTGGTCTTAGAATATTTCGGATATGCATCTCCGAAAACACCCCCTCTCCCAAAAAGGGGTTTTCGGAAATGCATCTCCGAAAACTCAAAAAAGGGGGTGTTTTCGGAAATGCATCTCCGAAAACACATTTTTTTCGTGTCTTCGGAAGTGCATTTCTGAAAACACCTTTTTTTTTTCAATAAAAGTACGTTTTCGAAAATGTATTTCCGAAACAAGGGGTATTTTGGAAATTTCGCCAAGGGTGACCAAGAAGGTTAGGAGGTCTGTTAAGAAATTTCCTAGTTTTTTTTAACGATTATTTTTTTAAGAGGAGTTCATTAACCACTTGCTTGGTTATTATAAATTACTTTTATTATATGAGAATTATGAAAATAATTTTTTATTACATCTTATAATTATTATTTTTGTATCGTACTTAAATAATAATAAATTTTTGTTTTAACTCTTTTAAAAGTTCCTTAGCCAAATTACATGACAAACGCATGGTGTGACATCGACATATTCGGCTTCACAATTTGACAGTGTGACTATTGGTTGCTTCTTTGACATCTAAGTGAAATCAATATCTCTCATAAAGAACACAAAACCAATAATGTTTTTTATATCATCCAAGTCTCCACTCCAATCATTATCAGTATAGTCAACAATCTCATAATTGTTAGAAGAGTAATAATGCAAGTCAAAGTTTGTTGTACCTTTGATGTATCGAATGAATCTCTTTGCCACCTTGAAGTGAGTTGTTATTGGAGCTTCCATGTAGCGACTTATGACTCCTACGGCTTAGAGAATATCTGGCCTTGTATATATCAAGTAACGTAGACATCTAACCAAACATTCTTAAATAATTAGATCCATAATCTCTCCATTTTCATGCTTGCTCAATTTTTTGCCTTATTCCATCGGGTGCTAACCGGATTGCCGTCATCCATATTGAAATTCTTAAGGACTTCTTTGGCATAACCTTCTTAGGTGATGAAACTTCCTTTGTCTTCTTGCTTTACTTTGATGTCGAGATAATATGCCATGAGCTTCATATCTGTCATCTCAAATTCATTTGACATGTCTTTCTTGAACTCTTCGAACATGCTTGGATTGTTCCCTGTGATAATCAAGTCATCTACATACAAGCACACAATCAAAATATCTCCATTTTGCGATTTGATATAGAGTGCATGTTCATATGGGCACTTGATGAAGTTCCTTTCTTGAAAGTACTTGTCGATTCGAACATTCCAAGCTCTCGGTGCTTGCTTGAGACCGTACAATGCCTTTTTCAACTTCAAGAGTTTTTCTTCTTGCCCTTTTACTTCATAGCCCAATGGTTGCTCGATATAAACTTCTTCTTCGAGAAAATCATTCATGAAGGCCGACTTCACATCCATTTGATAGATCTTCCATTTATTTTGAGCTGTAAAAAAAAGACCAGTTTAATAGTTTCAAGACGAGCAACGGGAGAAAATATGTCATCATAGTCAATTCCTTTTCTTTGACCATATCCTTTTGCCACCAATCATGCTTTATATTTCTCCACGTCTCCTTTTACATTCTTCTTTGCCTTGTATGCCCATCTTACTCCGATTGCTTTGTGTCTTCGTGGAAGTGTAGTAAGTTCTCACGTATCATTCTTCGTGATTGACTTGATTTATTCGTCCATGGCTTCTATCCACTTTATGTTTTTCTCCACTTCTAGATAGCTTAGAGGCTCACAATCACCAAAAAGACAAAAGAGGTTAATGTCATTTTGTTTTTCGGTTACCTCATAAAGCTCTTCAATGTTCCTTTGTCGCGGTGTCCTTCCACTTGAACTTGTCTCATCCAACCTTGGTGTCGGTGAGGCCACTGATGTAATATGTTCCTCTATCATTGGTTGTTCCATTTCGCCTTCTTCTTCAAAGTAAGAAAGAAAATCATACATGTCTTCTTGAACACTCCAATCCCAACAATCATCTTCGTCAAACTCCACTTCGCGACTTATGACGATCTTTCCACTATTTGGATATAGAGCTTGTACCCTTTGGAGCTTGAGTCATAACCCACGAACACATACTTCTCACTTTTATCATCAAGCTCTGTTCTCCTCTCATCTGGAACATGGGTATAGACAATGCTTCCAAACACTTTAAGGTGAGAGATCTCGGGCTTCCTTCCAATCCATGCTTCTTGTGGTGTCTTCTCATGCACACTTCTTGTTGGAGAAAAGTTTTTCAGGTAAATCGCACACGCCACTACTTCGGCCCAAAACTTCTTCGGCATCTTCTTGCTCTTGAGCATGCTTCGTGTATCACCCTGATAATTTAATTATTTAATTAAATTAGTTCGGAATTTGTCTGTTGATGTTGGAAATTATCGGTGTAATTACTATGTTGGAATTATTTAATTGATGATTTGAGTTTAGTGGTAGAATATTAATAGAAATGAGTTATAAGAGAAATTATGTGGACTAAACTTATGTGATGGTGTTAGTATTGGTGGAGGTACAAATAGTAGGCCAAGTAAGAGAAATAATATTATTTGATTAAGTGGAATTATAACATTATAATTGGGTGAAGTTAAATAAAAGAAGGGGATTAGGTTTTGGTGTCAGTAGCATAACACAAAGATTTTGGGGGAAGAGAGGACATGAAGGTTGCTGAGAGAAGAGGCATAGAGACCAAGAGGCAAGGCTAAGTTTGGACATTCGACCAGAAACCGTTAGAGCGATCGTCAATCCAAGGTAACGGTGGGGTTTTTGCTCTATAAACGGGGATATGATGAATTGTATGCGGGGTTTAGGGAATTAATATTATCCCTTTGTTTCAGTTGATTTTTCTGACATGTGTGGTATTGTCGTGTTGTTGTTCTGGGAATTGTGTGTAAACATTTGTTGATATGTGTTTATTGTCTGGTTTGTGATGTCTCTAATTTGGGACGAATTGGAATTATGATCGATGAGTATTTTTCCCTGCTGAGAATGAATTTGTGTTGTTGTGGTGATGAATTTCTGAAATTGAGTAGTTCTTGGTTAATGAAAAAAAACGAAAGAAACAAGTATGGAGGTAGAAGGAAATGATAGGGACTGGGACCATAAGGTGGGACGGACGTCCCTTAGAAAAGAAAAGTGGGAAGGCCACATTCAAGGACGGGCGGGCGGCCCTTGTAACACCTGATATTTAATTAAATATTTTTAAATTATTTCGAATTTAATTGTTGAATTTGTGGAGTGTAGAGAATTGTTGACATGGGTCGTTATGATTAATTAGTCAATTAATTAATTGATTAAGTTGTAGAAATAGTATTGAAGAAATACTAGATTTATTATATGGACTTAATTAAGTGATGGTGGTAGTAAAAGGTAGGGTGTGAATGTTAGGCCCAATAGGTTTAATGAAACTAGGTTAATATAAAGATTAGTTTAATTAGAAGGGAAAAGTATTGGGGAATTGGTCATGGGAAGTTGCAGAGAATAGAGAAAATAGGAGAGAAACTCATTCCCGTTTTTCTTGCAGCAGTCTCACTAAATCAAAGATCCCTGATTCATTAACGGTTGGATCCTAACCAAATTTTGAGGGTATGTTCGCAACACCTATATCTAAATTTTGACCGTTGGGATCTTCAAAATAAGTTCTGAGTTGTGAGATATCATCATCGCACTGTATCTGCATATTTTGGGTAATTTTCAGCTTTTGATTCTGATTAAAAGAGGCAAGGGTTGGAAGCTAAGGCTAGAAGGCTTTGATCGGTAGAATTATAGAGCGGACTCTGAATACAAGGTAAGAGTGGGGTTCTTGCTCTATAAACGGGGATATGATGGACCGTATGTGGGGTTGGGTTATAATTTTATCGTTGTGTTTGGTATTATTTGGTGTTCGGAAACACCATTATACTTGAAAAGCACTTTTTATTTGCATGAAAACTCAAAACGATGCTAGAGATACGAAAAAATGAAGTTAAGAAAGCAACAAGGCAAAAAAACACACTGGAGAACCGGTTCCCCAAAGTGGGAACCCGGTTCCCAAAATCTACTGTTACGCAAAAACACAAAAGAAAAGGTTGGGAGCCGGTTCCCCCAAACTGGGAACCGGGTTCCCAAAACCTACTGCCAGCGAGCAAAACCAAAGGAATGGATGGAAACCGATTCCCCCAAACTGGGAACCGGGTTCCCAGAACCTACTGCCACATACTTTCGCCTCTAATTGGATGGAAACCGGTTCCCCAAATCTGGAACCTGGGTTCCCCTGTTTAAAAACCAATTTTTTGATACTTTTAACCCTTGGGAACAAATTCGATCCAATCAAAGTCAAAGCCAACTTAAATGCATAATGCAAACCAACAAAGAAACCTCAAGATCAACAAAAACACCCAGAACCTGGTTCCCAGAACCTACTGCCACATACTTTTGCCTCTAATTGGATGGAAACCGGTTCCCCAAATCTGGAACCCAGGTTCCCCTGTTTAAAAACCAATTTTTTGATACTTTTAACCCTTGGGAACCAATTCGATCCAATCAAATTCAAAGCCAACTTAAATGCATAATGTAAACCAACAAAGAAACCTCAAGATCAACGAAAACGCCCATGGAATCACAACACAAACTCATGGCATAGAATATCGCATGCTAGCATATAAGAAATGCAAATTGGAAATCGACATAAGCATGTTTTCTAGCAACACAAGCAACAAGTGGCACATCTCGTCATATATCAAGTAAGCAAACCAAGTGTATATCATGCTCTAACAATTAAGCACGACACGACCAACATTATGGCAACAAGCGACGAGTATGATTCACATATAGCAAATTACTACCAATCACGTAATTCAAACAAACAAGCCTCAAGTTCCATCAATTCCACATTTAATCAATATCACCAACGATCACGTCAACACGACAATGGATACAAGGATTAGCATATGAAAATGTGATCATATCAAAGCAAGTGTGCTCAAGTTAAGATTTAGTCCTTAAATGCGGCAACTATCAAGCAAAAGTTTAGCGCATGCATTTATACAAACACATTGAGTGCACCACAATTCACACCAATGAATCTTAACAATTAAACACACCAAATCATCACCAATTCATAGATCCAAGGCACAAACGTTATGATCAATCATCAACAATCATCAATTATACACAACAATCATTAGATCTACTCAAAATTCACATGATCACCACCAATTCAATAATAATTATTAGATCTATCGAACAATCATCATCAATCATCACTTATCAACAATAAACAATGGATCTAAATTCAAATTCACATGATGATCAACAATTAAGCACTTAATTCAAGATCCGAAAGCTTACCGAACGAAGATCTAATCCGAAATGCGAACACGAACCCGAACGCGGACTTGAAACAAAGTCGAAATTGCGAATCCGGAGAGAGTGAGAGGCGCACAAGCTATAGGGAGAGAGAGCATATGCAAACTCGAGATCTTGATCCTCGATGAATGTTGTTCTTGAATTTGATGAAGATCAATGAATATCCATGAAGATTGATGAAAGTTTTATGAGATTTGTGGTTTTGATTTGAGAGAATCGAGAGGGAGAATTGAGAGAATGTGATTTTGGAATCTTGGGTGAATTCAAGTTATGAGAGAAAAAGAGGGAAAATGGTTTATATAGTGTGAGTGGTGAAATATCAAAAACGCCCCTAATTATCTCTTTTTGGCCCGTTTTCAAGGAAACGTGACTCGGTGCGAAATTCGGAATCGGGACCAATGTCAACTTGAAGATGGCTAAATTTGTGACTCGTATCCGCGAGAACCGTCTCAATCTCATAAGCAGCGAAGAAATTACGCGCGTTTGAATGACGAGAAACGCCGATTCATCTCGCGCGACCGTGCAGAATTTTGTGAGTACCACTCAAAGAACGCGATCAAACTCATTCTTCGGTTCGAAATATGAACGAGCACCTGTGATGAAGAATCGAAGCTAATGAAATTTCCGAGAGAGTGCCGCCGGAATGGACCTCATACAATAAAAATCGAAGAAGTTATGAATTTTCAAACTTGTCGCGACATACCCGAAAACGCACTTTCACTAAAAACTCACAACGCTCTTCAAAATGCTGGGCATTTTCAATGCATAATTGGTCGATGGCCCGAACATATGAAATCTCGAGAATAATGGCACAGAGCTGCAATTAAAATTTCGAGTGAATCTGACAAGCGGATAATGAGATACGAATTTTTTAATACCCGAAAACCTACGATTCGGCGCCATTTCCACTGTAAAAGCTCAAGTACCTTGCAAATTTAACAACCTTCTTCATAGAATTGGTCTCTGGGACGAACAAGAAAGTTGTAGAGAACGTCAAAATAGTCCTGGTCTAGCAAGAATCAAGCTCATAGCACCTTCCAGATAGGACTTGTAAATTTCTTCGTATTTTCCCCATATAAACCAAATTTCACGCCATACTTCTTTAAAACCGTGAGAACTCTTTATTATTTTTCTTCCATTTTTGAACGAAGAAACAGACGCCTTTTATAACTTATGGCTCAACTAAAGAGGGCAAATTTTGGGGTGCAACACCTGGATCTTTAGACCCATGGAGTGGTTATTTCCGCTTCCCTTAGAAGCGTGGAATGAATGAGTAGTTATTTCTCCTATTATCAAGGAGAAAATGGTTTCTCTCCTTGACTGTTCTTTTTATTTCGTTAATATGCAAAGACACCTCACTTTATATGTTTTATAAGCAAGTGAGGTACAAATTGATCCAAGCCTAGTATATGCGAGTAATTGCATCCAATGGGCAATAAAAAGCATAACATCAGGCGACCTATGATAATACTTTTGTGCTCGCCTGATACTAGTATGTCTGATTTTTCTTATTTCCCTTTGAATTAACTTCTCTTAGCCATAGAAAAATTATTCCAATGCATATGGTAAGGTGAATACCTATCAGGCACGATTGAGTGCTAAAGGAGCTAATCAAATTCATTGTGTAGACTATGATGAAAATTTTTCACCAGTTGCTATGCCCAAATTTATTTCGATTTTACTTGATATCGCTGCATATCATGATTATGAAATTCAGCGGATGGATGTTAAGATTGCTTTCCTTAATGGGAATCTCCTTAAGAATGTGTTCATGACACAACCTGAAGGATTTGACATGACAAGCCAAGAAGATTTGCAAGTTACAAAGATGAAATGTATGCCATGTTATGTACTCGATCAAATGTCTCATATGCTTTAAATACAACGAGTAGGAACCAATCTGATTCTGGTGATAATCATTGGGTTGCTGTGATATATGGAGGTCAAGAAGATATTGTTTTATTTGAATACAATGATACTAGCTTCTAGACAGATATAGGTGATTTTAGATCGCATTCAAATTATGTGCTTTGCTTAAATAGTCGCGTTGTGAGCTGGAATAGTTCAAAGCAAAATATAGTTGTTAGAGTATCACGATTAAGTCACTCTTAATGCTTCATCAAATAAACTAGTTATTCTAGAGATTTTGTTACTTTAGAAAAACAAACATCACAAAAAATATCTTATTTTTAATAGATAATTCGATACAAGTATCAAGTTCTAACAAAACAGTTGACCTAGAACTTAAACCAACCGTTATTTTTGTTCTACCTTTGATTGACATTCATCTTCAAATAGAGGTTGTAATAGTTGCAACGAATATCTTGGTGTTGGTCATAGTATCCTTCGTTCTATTTACCACAACCATGGTAGTGGGAAGCAAGAGGACAGAAAGAAGTGGGAGGCGGAGTATAGACATGACCAAAATTAAGGGTGGTAAAACAGACCCAACGACCTGTTTTTCCCGCATTTTTTTGCAGGGCGGGACATGATTTTAGTTTTGCATCCTCAAATGTGTCAGTCTCTCCCTGCCACATTTTTACGGGCTTTTGCAGGCGTAGAAATTATCATAATATTTTGCATTTTTCTGCTTCACCTATTTTTTTCTTCAGATTTTTGCTAAAAAGACATGCTAGTTTGTCATAGCTAACCAAAATCATGACGTGTTAACTGATTCATATTAATAGTGGATCTTAATCAAATATGGTTTCGAATGAAATCAAATTCCAGTAATATTCTGACAATAGCCAAAATCTTGAAAACCTTGTGTGGTTCCACTTCCACCACCACTAAAAAGAAATAGGGATTGACAATTAGCCTTTAAAGAGTTGATCTTACTAAAATAAGGTTGCAAATTCATATTCTCTAGTTTTAAAGAGTTGAGGTTAATATAATTTGGCCATTTAAAAAAATTAAAGTAAAGAAATCAATTTCTTACTCTGTTACTATAACAAATAAATGTTTGAATTCTAAACTACTATTACCGTTGAAAATATGTGAATTGTTTTTTATTTTGGTTTGCAAATATAACTTGTAAAAGCAAATCCTCTCATAACTTGCATTTTCCAAGTCAGCAGCAAATAATCATCGCACATCTCTTTACCAAGGCATCCAAGTAGATAGCCTTATCCATCTTCATCCACGTGGCATCTCATAAATGAGTTTCTAAATCTTCAAAAATAATAACAGTTTGCCACGTGTCACCCAAGATGAGATTCCATCAACAAACATAACATAATAAGATATCAAAAAAACCAAAGTATGTCACATTTGGATCACACAAGAGGAACTGAATAAGTTGAAACAAATCAACCATGGCTTCTCTTGCTAGTTTTGCTTCTGTTCAACCAGCTTCTCTCAATGTTAAGGGTCTTTGTGGAAGTTCCTTTACCGGAACTAAGCTTGCTTTCAAACCTTCTCGCCAGAGTTTCAAATCCAAGAATTTCAGGTAGTTTTTCATAAGTTTGAAGAAGTTAATATTCATGTTATTATATGTGTAGTTTTGGTTGTAACATAATTGATTAACATGTAGAAGTGGCTGTGTGGTGGCAAAGTATGGTGACAAGAGTGTTTACTTTGATTTGGAGGATATTGGCAACACTACAGGTCAGTGGGATTTGTATGGCTCAGATGCACCATCACCCTACAATCCTCTTCAGGTTTGTCTCATGAATTTTAGAAGAGCCTATGTAAATTAGTCGCAATTTAACCATGACAAAATATAGAAAGATCCTATTTAACTACGGTTTATACCTGATTAACATTTTATGATGCCTATTTAGCCTGAGATTTAATCGTAACAAATTTTGGGCCTTGTACGATAATTAGCTTGGCACGCCCTCAAAGACTGATTTGATTATATTTTACTATGTTTTGCACATTCACACACTAATGAACACAAAGTGATATTTATATGAGTCTAGGTTTAACAAGGTCAAAGAATTTGTTCATCTAACAGATAATGTGTTGGATATGCAACTTAGTTAAGCGCTTATCATATAAGTGTTTATGTGTAAGCTATTTGTATAACAAAATATAAAATAAAGTCAAATCGTTTTCATATGCTATCCTGAAGAACTTATGAAAATAGGCTGAAAAAAACTTCTTAAAGTGCATGTTATAAGCTTTCAATAAGCTCTTCCGAATAATCTTACTAGTGCTTATGTTAGTAGACAAACTCAAATAAAGCGATTCAAACATGCTTATGAAAATGCACAAACTTGACCACTTTCTTTTGTTGATTCTGATTCGGCATTGCAGAGCAAGTTCTTTGAGACATTCGCTGCACCATTCACAAAAAGAGGACTATTACTCAAGTTTTTGATCCTTGGAGGTGGTTCAACTCTTGCATACTTCAGTGCCACAGCCTCAGGTGACATTCTACCAATCAAGAAAGGTCCACAGCTTCCACCAAAGCTCGGTCCCCGCGGCAAGCTCTAATTTAGTTTCCGAATTCAACCCGTTTACTTTTCTCATTTTGAAACCGAACATGTATATCTATCTCGTATCGCATGATGTGTAAGTATGATTACATCTTACTTCTATTCAATGATGCTTATTAGTTATTTTCAATCCATATATACAGTATCATTGCCGCTATATTCGATTGAATCAAAGATAATAATGTCTACATAAAATTATTACCACAACAATAGAAAAGATACATTGTGGTATCATAAAAAATTCTCCAGTTGGTAGCTACCTACCAGCCTACAAATCCTTCAGAGGAAAATATATCTATGACAATGTTTCTTATGATTCCGCCATTCCTATGTACAAAATTAGAGAATGGATCAAGAATAAACAGTCAACAAGACTCCGACAAATTATACACCTCTATGAGTCTAAATGCAGCGTTTTAATGACGCGACTCGGGACTCCTCATGACTCCCAAGGTTTCAAGGTATGAAACTTTCTTGTTGGTCACTACTACGGCCGGAAGCTTTTTTTCCTGCTTGGTTTCAACTTCTTGGCAAGAGTCCTCTGAAATTTCAAACGAGTCCTTCTTTGTGTCTGAGTCGGGTTGATCATCCCAACCCATGAAATCCAGTAGTGTCATCGAACCAGACATGTCTACGCTGCCTTTGTCTATCTCTTCTTTTGGAGGAGGAGCCGGCTTCGAAACTGATACTCTCTTTTTTCCTGATGGATTTTGAGTGTTATAATCGGCTTGAAGTACATCATCAATTCTCGATAGTACCGTGAATGCCAAACTTTCCAATATCCTTGAATAGCTTTCAAGAACGGCGTGTCCTACATCCTGCAAACATATACAACATATCATATTAGACAACCGTTTCAACTTGACTAGATAAGCTCTGATGAATCAATCCAAACAATCTTTTATCGTTGAATGTTCTTACCCTATTGAACTGGATTTTGCTTATGTCCAATGAAGATTGAGCAATGCCGGGGAATCGGTGCTTTAGTAGAAGTAAGATGGTCTCTGCTCTCTCTTCGAAAAGCTCTCTTTTTTCCAAACTAACAGCAGAACCCCAAGTAGATTTGGTATCTTTTTGGTGCATTTTCCGCTTCCAAATCACGATTGAAGCTTCAATTCTATTCTTGAGGTCTAGGACTTTATGTTCCGATGACAAGTCAACGGTCGATAGGAACTGGTCAGGATCAAAAAATTCAACTGTAATGCTCCTATAGGCTGCATCCCCTAGACTCGCTCTTCCATTCTGAAAAGAAAAAAAAAACTTAAACCGTGTAAGAAAGTAGTACTACTTATTGTAACCAAGCGGTTAATGAGTTTCAGTTAAAAACGATTCAATCAGGAGAAACCGAGTTTGAACCCTGATAATCGAGGTCCGTTTCTTATGTGTCTCACCTTGGGAAGAGATTCAATATAGTTTTCAGGGATCTCCATTTCAGATAAAATTTGAGCATTTATCGCCATAGCGGCTTTAAGTACTTGATTCACACAATCTTTCTGATATTGTAAGAATTTTCTAGCTGCATCAGATAGACCTTCTGCCGGAACCTTAGGTGTAGGTAACCACCATTTATCATCATTGGCTGTCTTTGCCTTGTCTTTATTATCATCATCGGCATCCTTCGATACATAATAGAACTCATTTTGATCTTTGAAGTTATCTAGACATTCCTGCTCATCATCAACATCAACAATTGTTCGTATTAACTATCGATCCAAACCGTTAAGAAATTCAAAAGGTGACAAATGTGTAGGCTAAGTTAGTAATCTTACGAAAAGCATTGTATCAAGCTTGCGTAAGGCTGGGATATTCATGTGGAGATCTGTCCTTTGTCGAGTCGTCATAATCTATTCATTCAAAAATAAGATTCAATCATGATATGTTTCAATAACATATTAATCAAATGTATATTCCTGTAAAACTTTCAATCTAGCGGTGAATTTTGTAATACTGATGATGTGAGATGGAGAATAATTACCTCCATTTGTGTGCCATCCTTATTTTTTTGCTGTGAAGGAACCATTTCGACGACATAATCAGTGACTGATAGAAGCAAATCAATTTCTTTTCTCCACTTGCCTTTCCTTTCAGCCGGCATTGGTTCTAGCCGCTTTTGTTCGCCAAAAATAGAAGCTGATATTCTCAATAAGAACAAACAATGAGAAAATGAAAACAAAACAACATTTCTGATATGAAATTATGAATCATTTTCTGAAACCGGAAACAATGTTACAAATATCTGTTCCTTGCGAACCAAGCAAGAACTATATACCTGCAAGGTTTGTGAAAGCATTTGACAGTGCCAAAGCAGATGAAACACCTTTTCCTCCACCAGACATGTCTTCACCTAATAACAGTTTAGCAAATCTCTCCTTCATCTGTTCCATATCTGAATCAAAACCAATAACGAATATCAAAATTTATCATTAAAGTAAACAATCATATACATAATGTTTATTGCAATCAAGGCCGTCTTTGAGGGCGTGCAAACCAGACTACTGCACATTTAAATCGTGGTTAGCCAACACAGGTCATTCAAAAACTTAAGACGGCCGTGATTGCAAGTATATAATTTGTGCGGACCTTGCAATAGTTTTTCCTTGGCTTCCTTGGCCGCGATTTCCTCCTTGCTTATACTCCTTGCCTTAGGAATTTTATCTGAATCAAGAGGCCTTGAACCTTGGCTTCTTGATGAGGCAGAACCATCTTCAGCAGGTTGTTGAAAATCCAAAGTGGTAGCGGTATCAACGCTCAAACTCTTGGTATGTCTCCCTGCATTGTTCTCAAACATCCCTCTGAAATTAAACAGTTTGGACCTGTAACTTTCTTGGTCTTGTTCCCCTGCTCTAACCATTTTGTTTGTGGTTTCCTAAAGAAAACTTTGGTTTTCAATGGATGAACAAGGAAGAACAAAACATGGGGTGTAAGAGACCTTCAAGGGAGAGAAAAAAAATTAATGTAGATGAGAAAGAAAAAGTATAGTAAGAAATGAAATTGTAGCTTTTTTTTTCTTTTGTTTTTTTTAGTTTGACAAAAGAGTGGATGAGATTGGTTTTATGTGAACGTGGGGTGCATGTTGAAATTTGTATTTTTTTTAATTATTATTTTAGTATTATGTTAGTTGAAATTTGCTTAGGGGGAGAAAGTGGGAAATGAATGGTCAAAAGATGAGTTTCTAATTAAAGGTCAAAGGTAGCTAAAGACTAGGGAAGACAGACATGCACGCTTAGCCAATTACAAAGGAACATCATTGGATGGTTATACAAAGATATAGTTTGGCCTAAACTCACTAAATTGTGACATTTATAAAGTTAAACTCATTTACATTCACTTTGTTAAAGGTGTGAAAAATACAATAAAGAACGTTTCGACTGTTGAATTAAGAAAAAATATATATTAAAGATGTGAAGAATACAAAAAAGAACCGTTTCAACTATTGAATTAAGAAAAATCGTAATATGTTAAGTATAAGAGAGTTATATAAATATATATTTTAGAAGTAAAAAGATAAGAGATAAAATTGAAATGAATTTATAGGTTGTTTTGTATAATAAATTATACACATGGAATACCTAGTGAAGGGGGTGGAGGGTTTAAAAAGGAGGACTAAATTCAAAAAAGTAGACTATTTGCATCATCTTCTTCCCTCTTCAAACCATCTTCTGCAAATTCTTTCTCTCCGAACATCATTAGTGTTAAGGTCGCTGCACACTCATCCATGGCAACATCATCAGTAGGTAATTGCAATTGAAGTTGGAAAACAAAAGAAAGAAGGTCAATTTATTTAAGCTTTTATTGATTGTATCATGGTGCATGTTCCTTACTTAGCATAAATGGTAGTGAGATTGATGTTCATGGAGTCTGTATTTTTTTTAGTCCCTAAAAGAAGTATAATTGTGGAATGACGTCCTTGTATTGTTTAATTATTGAATGGATAAGAACATTTGACATTAATGAAGTATGTCCCTCTATGTTTGTGGCCTTTTTGGCTTTCATCCCTGTTTCACAATGATTTGTTTGTATTTCATCCTTGTTTTCTAATGATTTGTTAGTATGTCATCCCTATATATTTGTGAACTTGTGCTTTTTTCTACAACTTTTGCCCCACTACTTCTGCCTTGGTATTTAAAGCAATCATCGACCCAAGAGCTCTCTCATCCTCACTATCACCAAATGATAAACCATCAACTTCAAATTCACTATCCTCACTACTACCATTGTCCTCATTTTCATCTTCTTGAACATCACTTACATCATCTTCTTGAATATCACCTACATCATCTGTATGAACATCACCTACATCATCTTCTTGAACATCACTTACTTCATCTTCCTGAACATCACCTACTTCAACTTCTTGAGCATCACCTACTTAATCTTCTTGAGCATCACATTTATGCTCAACATATAAGTGCAGTTTCATTTTCACGTTGTATTGATATACCTTTTTAACATCACTATCACTAACCATTCTACTGTAAATGTCAGCCTCATTGTTATATCACTATAACCAATATTCTGAATGTTGGCATACTTGTTGATTTTATCCAAGTTGGAGTCTTCTTTCATTTGTAATGCAAAGGATCCATCTGTTCTCATGTTTAAGATCAATGACTGAGTATTCTCTCCTATGATGATAAAGTGTTTATTCCTTTTAAAAATCTTCCCTTTTAAGTGGAACTATAGTTGCTCTGACTTCTCCATTGCATTGAGGAGGTATGTAGGCACAAGATGTTATGTCTTGCTGAGTATCGTTTTAAAAACAAACCATTTTTTTTGCACACAATATTCTTTAACAACACATATTTTCAAAATGGTTCCTGTGGAGTACCACATATATGAGGGGTGCTTAAAACCTTCCCCTTGTATAATCAACATCCATACCTAAGATCTCTGCTTTTTGATTTAAAAACTTCTTTTGGGTTTTACTTCGTTATTTTCTCATTTCCTTTAGAAACAATATAGCGCAGTGGCAACTTTCACTAAATATGAGTCAAGTCAATCAATGGCTTTGATCTCAAATTTTCCCCGCTACAGGACCCTCCTCCTTATAAGGTTCATTCACCTCGAATCCTCTAAATAGTATAGAGTCTACGCACTTTAGAAAAGACCGCATCTTCCCTAAAATTTCGGAGCGGTTGACCTAGGACAGATACCACATAGAGAAAGATTTTATAGCACATAAATACAAAGATTATTTATAAAAAAAAAAAAAGGCTTAAATGCACTTTTGGTCCCCTATATTGATTTTTTTAACATTTTAGTCCCCAATAAAAAAACCCAACTATTAGGTCCCCCAATATTAAAAAACGTGAATTTTTGTTAGTCCCCAGTCATTTGGCAGATTTTTTAATGACATGGCACCTCATTACATGTCCAGTCACTTGCCACCTCATTAAAATTAATTTCTTATTCATTTTTAATGATGTCACTTCATTTTAATCCATAAAAATTATTTGATTCATTTTTTAAATCAATTTAATTAATTATACTATCAGCTACAATTAAAAAATATTTTAAAAAATAATCTGAAAGATCCAATGCTCCATCTTCTTCTTCGTTTGAGTTTCTCTCCATTTTCTTCTTCGTTTAAGTGCCTACACTGTATCTCGTAAGCTCGTCGTGAAAATCCTTCGCCACCACCGTCTGAACAGGCGGTTCAGCCGCATAATCCAGGCGCAAAAAGATTGTTTCAGCACAGCATCTCGTAACAAAAAACCCTTCACTATTGTTTGCATCAGATTTAGTCAATGTCTTAGCAAAAGATGTAGCTTTTTCAGAATTTTCCAAACCATCATCACCACCAACACCTTCTTCATTGTAACCAAGTTATGAATTTCTTAAAGGCAAACGCTTCCTTATAGCAAAAACCTCATCTGTTTCTGGGTCAACAATAGCAACAACTTTACAAAGAATCAATGACGGAATCGAAACCCTTAGATAAATATTTATATTGGCATGTTCATCATAACCTGCAATTTGAGAAGAATCAATGAAATTATTGTTAGGGTTTCAGAATGGGGGCGAGAAACTCAGAAGAAGAAAGTGAAAAATTGGGTTTTTTCTGATTCAATTTTTAAGATGTCTTCCACTTTATAACCTAATTTTAATGATTTTTTATTCCTTCAAAATAAATATAATGTTTCTAATAAAATAAATATTAAATAACAAATTGAAAATAAATAACAAATTAATTTTAATGAGGTGGCAAGTGACTGGACATACAATGAGGTGCCATGTCATTAAAAAATCTGCCAAATGACTGGGGACTAACAAAAATTCACGTTTTTTAATATCGGGGGACCTAATAGTTGGGTTTTTTTATTGGAGGACTAAAATGTTAAAAAAATTAATATAGAGGGACCAAAAGTGCATTTAAGCCAAAAAAACGTTTTAACAAATGAGTTGACCATCAAGTAATCTCCTAGCATAAGGTTCTATAACACATATAATTATACCAATAGTTGACACCATTTTTGTCAAACGTTTGAGCAATTATAAAAGTCCCACAAATTTATTAATGGGATGAACAAATATCCAATTAGGTCTCTTTGTCATCCAAATTATTTCTTCAATAAACTTCTATTTTAGATTTGTAACAATAAAAATACTTTAAAAAAATTTCCAAGAATATTCTTTATAATTTCAATTCACTATACTTTTAAAGATACACTAGTAACAAACCCATGCATACGCACGGGTTCTGCTATCTTATACGTATTTGTTTACATAATATATTTATTTTAAATAAAAGGTTAAAAAAATATTTAGATTAATAATAGATTTTTGGGTTAAATATACAACTCCCCTAAAATGTTAGCGAGTTTTTATTTTAGCTCCTGTAAAAAAAAATTAGATTCTCCCTTATAATGTTAAGATTCAATGTCTTTAGCCCCTCAATTGATCGAGTGACATACAATCTTCAATTTTATTGATGTGGCATGTCTACGTGAATTTTTCTTTTTAAATCCATGTGGATTTTGTTATTTTTTAATTTTTTTTTTTAAACTTTTTTTTAATTTTACTACAGTATTTATTATGAAGGGGTAAAACAAAATTCCCTAATATTACAGGGATAAAATACAATTTTTTTGTTTTGGATATAAAAAAAATTATCTATTTGAATTTTTTAATTAAATTGCATTTTTTTAATTCCATTCAGCCTACCTTCGATTCTATTTATTATAAAAAAAATTATTTTAAATTCTTTAAATAATTAATATACCTACCGAATACATTAGTTATTCAAGAAATTAAAAAATAAATTTTCCGGATCATAAATTGGACAAGAATTTACCAATATTAGCACCGTATCAATTGTAATAAATATACAACATTAGTCAACAACAGAGTTTGACTGCATTTCATTTCACACAGCAACACACACTGAACCCTTAAACCCTAACTCTCTCCGTTAACTTCATCCACCACCGTCGCAATGAAATCCATCGGCGTTTTAATGACCATCCCAATGCCGAGCAACCTCGCCGAAAAACTCGCCACTCGTTTCAACCTCTTCAAACTCTGGAACCATCCTTCCATCGAATCCTTCTCCCAAACGCACGCCGATTCACTTCATTCAGTTCGCGCACTCGTTTGCGACGCCAAATCCGCAGCCGACGCAAAAACTATTGACGCTCTTCCGAATCTAGAGATTGTTTCCACTTACAGCGTTGGATTTGATAAAATTGATATCGGAAAATGTAAAGAGAGAGGAATTCGAGTTACGAATACGCCGGATGTGTTGACGGATGACGTGGCTGATCTCGCTATTGGTCTTGCTTTGGCTGTGTTCAGGAAGATTCCGAATAGTGATGGGTTTGTTAAGAATGGGCTTTGGAAACATTCTGATTATCCATTAACTACTAAGGTCCTTATTCTTAATTCTATATATATTTTTTTTATTATATATGGTTATTAAATATTTTTTGTTTGTAAATATATTTTTTTGTTTTGTAATTATTGCTCAGGGCTCTTTTGTTCTTTTAAAAAACAAATTGTTTAATTTAATTTGTATAGTGTAATTATATAATTGTGTGAATAAATATCTTCCTGTATTTTTCAGTTTAGTGGTAAAGAAGTTGGAATAGTTGGTTTGGGAAGAATAGGTTCAGCAATAGCAAAGAGAGCTGCAGCATTTGGGTGTCCAATTAGTTACCATTCAAGATCTCAAAAACCAGAGGCAGGATCATATAAGTATTATCCTAACATCCTTGATTTGGCAGCTAACTCTCAAGTACTTGTTGTTGCGTGTGCCCTTACTGAACAAACGCGACACATTGTGAATCGTGGAGTTATTGATGCATTGGGCCCAAAAGGGGTTATTGTCAACATTGGGCGTGGACCGATCATTGACGAACCTGAACTTGTGTCTGCTTTGGTTGAAGGACGGTTAGGTGGAGCGGGTCTTGATGTGTTTGAGAATGAGCCTAATGTTCCTGAGGAGTTATTGAGCCTTGAGAATGTTGTGCTCACTCCTCATGTAGGAAGTGATACTGAAGAAACTTGCAAAGATATGGCAGATCTTGTGATTGCAAACTTGGAGGCTCACTTTAGTGGCAAGCCGCTTTTGACTCCTATCCTGTGATTTTATTGATTAAATGGTATAATTGAATAATGATGTGCCAATGTACACAAGTTATGGTGTTCTAGCATGATTGTATTCTAATAAAGCTTGTCTTTCTTTGTTGTTCTTGTATGTAAAGAAAAAATATGTAACATTAACAACATCTCAAATGATGTCTTAAATGGGTTGCATAATTTTAGCAAACGTTCCTTTTTCATTAGTCACGATCTTTTAATAGGCTGCAATACAAGTGTAAATGTGCAACTGTCATTTAAACAGAATATTGACAACTCTTAACAGTTTTGCTTGCAATGCAAGTAATTTCAACCATACACTTTGACAAACACTACTAGCAACCGCTATAATTTCATATTTTGTAGTGGAAAGAGTTACAATATGTTGTTTTTTAGGTGACTGTGAGATAACTATTGATCCAAGCATAAAAACACAATATGAGGTGCCTCTTCTATCCTAAAGGTCTCTTGTATACATGCCAAAGATGATTGTTCCAAGTAACTAGTTTCCATTTCTTTCCTTTATCATACATGCCAAAGATGATTGTTCCTTTAAGGTACCTAAGGATCCTTTTCACAAATTTCATGTGGATTTTTGTTAGTCTCTTCATTTATCTTACAATCAAACAAACTTAGTAGGAAAGATCAAGTTTGGTTACCGGGTTGAAATTGTTCATGCCAAATCTCTGAGGGACCTCCTTAATATTATTTTGTTGATGGATGCAAATTAAATTACTTCTTGCTAGACTTCAACTCCTAAGAAATGTATCATCCTTTATGAATCATTCATGGCAAACTTCTTCTTCATGGAGTGTTTGGATTCATCAAACACGGTTTTATTATTTCTTGTAAATATCAAATCCTCCACATACATGCTTGCAATTATGATCATAACTTCGCCTTCATGTTTGAAAAATAAAGTGAGTTTATTACAGATCCTTCTTAACGAAATATGATTATATTTTGCTATAGCTTGTTGTTGGTGCTTGTCTGAACCCATATAAGAATTATTTAGTTTGTATACGGTCTCCTTGTTTCCCTTTAGACAGTTTAATGGAAGTGAACATAAAATTTTTCATCTAATTTACCATGGATGAATGCATTCTTATTATAGAGCATAAATACATTTCAATCTTTCCAAACAGTTATGGCTGGAATGCCTCTTATAGTGTCCTATCTTGCCACAAGTGCAAAAAATCCATCAAAGTCCACTCCGTAATTTTAAGACTATTCATTATCCACCAATATTGCTTTTGTTTTTCAAATTTCTCACTCTCGTTGTAATTAGTCTTGTATATCTCTATGTGTTGATTACCTTCAAAATCATGGTTGGATCTTTACTGGAATTGAATACTCCGAAGTTGTGAAGATTTTGAACACATGGAGATATACAAGCCTTTTTATTTTCCGTTTTCCAAGTTCATGATTTTCTTCACTAATGTCTTCTGGCACAGATCCTGCAATGCTTGTTTTTGGGTAATCTTTATAATATCAAGTTGATATCTATGTTCAAATCAAGCTCGCTCTCATATCCCTTATGATATCTTGTGTTACAGGCTACCTTGTCTAACTTACCAGCTTATTTGTCAATTGTAATTTGTTCTACTTCATTTTTCTCACAAATTCATTTCTTGCATTCTTCAAACAACATATCCCTACTTATCATGATCTTTTTTTGTTGGATCATGTTATTTATATGCCTTTGACTCTTCACTCAATTCCAAGTGAATGCATTCTATGCCCTAGCCATCAAGTTTCCTTCATAAGTTATCAGGCACATGAACATTATGCTACACACCTAAGAATCCTAAAATTATGCACTAAAGTTTTCATCCCACTCCAAGTATCTTCTGGTGTGATGTCTCTTACTACAAAAGTAAGACATATATTTTATCATATCTTTTTTTAGTCAAAGTGTTTAGTCCTTTGAAGCTCAAATGACCCTATCTATACTGCCAAATATGATAATTGTTCATCTTTAGATCGTATAAATTTTTTCATCAACATGGAGCAGTGACTGTAGAAGTCTTTGAATCTTGAATTGTTGGTTGTGAAAAATTGCTTGAATTCACCATTGCAAAACTTGTCTTCCTTTGGAATTGTAACAAATTTGAAAAAATAAACTGCATTTTAAAGTCTTTTCTAATTTCACGATCCAACCTTAGTCTCTTGATATCAATTTTTAAGAATTGCGTATTGCTCAAATATGACACTTCTCACGGGTCACTGTTAGCAAAATATATATTTTATTATAATTAACAAATATTTTTATATAAGACAAAAAATAATTATTTTTAAATGTTAAAATTTCTTTTTTTAATTTCTCTATTTCACGGATTTTTTAATAATTATTTAATATAATTGAATTTATATTAATATTGATCATTTTACAATTAAGTAACCTATTTTAAATTTACATGTATATCTAAATCAATGCTAAACGGTATTGAAAATGTTACCACGTAATAATAACTTTTTAAAATAAAAAATAACTATTTGAACTATTTGATTATTTACAAAAAAAAATTTAAAAATGAATGTTTGTGAATTTTATAAATAAAAGAAATGGACCTTTTTATGGTTTAACCCAATAATTATTAAATTTGATTAAATTCACCCGATTTATCTACCAAATCAATTTAATTGAATTTTATAAATAAAAGAAGTGGACCTTTTTATGGTTTAACGCAATAAATATTAAATTGATTAAATTCACCCGATTTATCTACCAAATCAATTTAATTGAAGTTTATAAAAAATAAAATTTTATCGGTCGAAATCAAATCACTAATTTAGAATGAAATTACAATTTGCGTCATATTTAAGTTTGGGCCCAAAATCGACCTATTGTTCCGCCTTACTCAACCAATAAAGAAGAGTAATTTTTCATCTACTTCTCCCTTCACAAAATCACCTCAAACAATCAAAGAAAGTGATAGTTGTTAAGAGTCTCATATCGGATAATATATAATTTGAACATCTGCTTATAAGTGGGAGCAATTCTCATCCTACAAATCGGTTTTATAAGACCATCTCCACCGGCAGTTCTTTGACACAGTTCGCCAGCATGGAACATAGATGTAGCATTGGAAAATGGAAAAAAAAAATGTCAGTTGAAGAACCATTCACAATGCAACGTTGCATTGGAAAATGGAAAAAAAAATTGTCAAACCATTCACAATGCAACGTTGCATTGGACTATTTCTCCTTAAAATATATATATATATATATATATATATATATATATATATATATATATATATATATATATATATATATATATATATATATATATATATATATATATATATATATATATATATATATATATATATATATATATATATATATATATATATATATATATATATATATTGTGGGACTCAATATGAGATAAAAATGAATGAGTAAAATATTATGATAAAATATTAATATAAAATATAAAATTATGGGATCCAATATAAATTCTTTAGAGTTGTACTATTTGAGTGAAAAATTGAATGAATTGGTTCAAGATGATGTGGCTTGATGGGTCATACAAATTAAAAAAATAACACCATTGGAGTCTGGAGATGCTCTAAGATTGAGTTAGGCGCATTATTATTTTTTAGGAGTATTAGTGAATTTTAAAATTCATTAAAATGTTTAAATAAAAAAACAGAAGATAGATAAGATTAGGGGTGGCAAACGGGCATGCCCGCCCCGTTTAGGCCCGCCCCGCAAAAGCCCGCGAAAAAACGGGGCGGGGCGGGGCGGGCATATTAAAGAGTGCGGGCCGAAAACCTTGTCCCGCCCCGCAAAAAAGTGAGGGCGGGGCGGGGAAAGCCCGCGGGCATTAAACCTTTTAGACCTAAAAATAGTAAAATTGTATGAAAAAGCTTATGCCCGCAGAAGCCCGCAAAAAAACGGGGCGGGGCGGGACGGGCACATACAAGAGAGCGGGCCTAAAACCTTGTCCCGCCCCGCGAAAAAATGCGGGTAAAACGGGCTTTGCCCGCGGGCCGGGCCCGTTTTGCCACCCCTAGATAAGATAACTATGTCAAAAGTTACGATATTATATACTATATCAAAAGTTAAGTGTTTAAATAACATAATTCTACTTTTAAATGGAAGAGTAAATGGAAAAAGAAAAGTAAAAGTACTAATAACATTAAATCACATCAAGGACTTAAAATGAAAAAGTTGACCCCACTCATCAATCATATTGATATAAAATATAATATCATCAATTTGACTCAATTACGTATTGCCTACCTTTGATTCCATTTCTTTTTCTTTCCATCCAATTTCATCGACTTTCTTGCTCTTCATAAGTATTACTCCCTCCGTCTCAAAATAAATGTCTTATTTGAGCTTTGCGCGGTTCTTAAGAAAATAATTATATGTGTTGATTTTAATGATAAAATTTATATAATTTACTAAAGTACCCTTATTTATGGTAGGTAGTGGAGTTGTTGAAAAACGTGAAAGTTAATATATAGGGGTATAGTAGTGGAAAAAAATAATAGATGTTGCATTAGTATTTTAAAAAGACATTTATTTTGAGACATAAAAAAAGTGCAAATGAGACACTTATTTTGAGACGGAGGGAGTAGTTCAATAGTAAAAAAAAATTTAAAAATTATATAATTAATTATAAAATGGTAATTAATACTAAAATTATTTTTATTTTAATATAACCTCTAAAAACTTACGGACACAATCTTGAAGTTCAGATTCGAATTTGGTGATGGCATATAACTTAACAATTTTTTTTTTTAAGTTGAGATATGATTTATGGACTAATACAACTTTTAATAATAACAAATTTCTCTCTTTTTTTTAAAACAAATTCTGATATACTTGAAACAGATGCCAATCATAAAAATATTATTTAGAACATGTATTTGTTTTGTGTCTGCTTGTGACTACCACACTATGGGTATAAGAGGGATGGGAAGGAAAAAAACAAACAACATCCACGAAATCAGGATAAGGTTGCATGCTCAAATCAGTAAGATAAGCTGGAGAACTTTATCATGAAAATATCCATCATACATACAAAATCAAAATGAACATTACAAATGCAAACAAGAAAATAATGATGTGCATGTAGTCAAGCCCCTTTGAAGATGAGGAAATTAAGAGTCTCAAGTGTAAAGTATATGAAAGTTCCCTTAGAATGAGTGAAAAAGCACCCAAAACTTGAACCTACCACACATTGCCATCCACAACCATATCTTGTATCAAACTCCTATAAAATTCAAACAAAAAAAACATTAGAACAAGTTCATGGTATTGTGTGTGAAATTGTTGTATACCTTTTTGATGTGAGCAGCAATGGATTCACAATCAAGAACATCATAAAGATCAAGAGCTTGAGAAGCATAAGACATGGCTTGAATCTGCATCTTATTTGGCATGTCAGTGTCATCTATCATAGCTTTACCTTCCAACATCTTTCAACAACTTCTTGCTACTTAGCCCTCAAATAAGATCTAAACATTGATATTTAGATTTTTATTTTTCTTTCTATTTTGAAGGCTAAAGAGTTGTGATTTTAGTCTAGTGTTAGTGTTTTTGTTTCTCCTTTTGTTAGAGAGATTTTTAGCCTTTTTATATTGATGGATTGTGTAGAACTTTCGTATGATTTTTGTCATGGTCGTTGTCGTGACTTATTTTTGTCTTTATGAGGAAATTGATGTCCAAATTCAAAGGAACTGGAAATGATAAAGCTGCTGAGGCCAAAAATAAAAGGAAAAGTTTATATAATATATATAAATATATAAGAAAAGTTGTTTTTCCGAAAATCACAAATATATTCTCGTATTATTTTAGTCTAAATTAATAATTTAAGAGCAAAAATATTTTTTGTTATTTTTTTTTAACTCATTTTTTACTTTCCAACTCACTTTTCACTTTTTTTCATTTTTCACTTTTCACTTTTTATTACTTTATTATTATTATTTCTAATAAATTATTAATCAAAATATTTTAATAAATTATTCTTTAATAAAAAGATTATTGTGATCATTTTAAATGATTGTTAATTTACATTTAAAATAGTATTTAATTTTAAAAATTAACTTTAATAATTGAATATTAATAACGAAGAAATATAATTAGAAACCATTTTTATTTTAAGATACAATATTTTTTAAGAAAATAATAATAATTTTAATTTAAAAAAATTATTTCAATTAAAATAAATTTAAAAATATACTTAAAAAGGTGTTTTATTGGATAAAATATAAAAATGTGTCTCACTTATCATTAACTTTAATTTATATGATTCAAAATATTATTATATTAATATATTTCATTAATAAAGTTAATATAATTAAAATAATGTTTGCATAATTAAATATTAAAAAAATTATTTGTTATTGATGTCTGTAATACGGTGAACTGACTTTTTTATCGATCGAAATGTCGCGGTTAAGCAAGAGTCGCCACCGACTTTTATTTTATCCAAACAAATTCGGAAAGGCTAAAAGAAACAGAAAAAACCTTTTAAGAAATCTAAGTTCTGGGGGTAATTTATGCAAAGGGAAGGTGTAAGGCACCCTTTGCATCCATGGTTTTCCATGGGCTCTTAATTGCTTTGCTTGCTCGTTTGTTTAGAAAATGTAGATGAAAGAGATAGGGACGCGTTGCCCTTTTGAAAAATTATGAGAAAGAATATAATGAAAGTTTGAGCATTGCAAGGCAATTAGGGGCAATTACCTTAAACTCAGATGATAAGTCTCTTTTTAGCCTTTCAGAATGAAAGGGTCTATCCTTGCCATAAGAGGGCAGGAAGCCTTTCGTTTGGAGGTTGAAGGGTCGTCGAAGCATCATTTGCCATAAGACTGTCCCATGCCATAGAAGGGCAGGTAATCTAAGGCAAGGATCAGAATAAGCCATTTTTCGTTAGGCAACCAGAAGATACCTCAGCCTTTTTCCGTAGGCAACTTCCGAGGGTCGAGGTCATTTGTGTATCGAAGGCAGCATCATTTAGGGTCGTGACCTTTTTATCGAGGCAACATGGCTGAGGTATCCTCATATTCGAGGGACATGGCTTATTCTGCAAAAAACACAAAGGCAACAGGCAACAGGCAACAAGGCAACAGAGAGGTTACCCCAAAAGCGTGCGTGTGTGCAACAATCACGTGATTATATTCAGAAAATTATCTTATAATTAATTATCTACATTGATTTAAGGCTTGCACTCCCTAAGATTACTAACCACGCAATAATATAAAGCAATAAAGGGGGCGGGAAATTGTAACCAGCTGATCCCTTATCAGGGTTTGACACAAGTAATAATAATAAAAGGCATAAAATAAAATGAGGTTTAGGGTTACCAATGACGTAGCTTTGGCAATTGATAAACCTGAAAAGGAAAAAGACAAGACAGAAAACATATAGTGAGTGCATTATCAAATTCGAGGGCAAACCTCATTAACTACAAAAGAAAATAGAATAATAAATTAAAAATAGAATAGGGAGAAGGTACTTAGCTTGGCATTTGCCTGACAGGGTTGAGGGCAAAGGTTTGCCAGAAGCATCGACTCTGACCATTAGGAATGAGCAAAGAAACAAATAAGGCGTGAGTGTATAGGCAGTTCATTGATATTTAATTTTATCCCTAATTTATTAAGGAAACAAAATAAAATAAAATAAAATAAAACGATTATTTGAATTAGATACGAGATAATACTTAGCTTTTGAATTTGATTTGATATGGTTGCTAAGGTGCCTTTAGGGTTGATCCTGAAAAAGGCAAGGCAGAAGGGATGAAAGCAAAACAAACCCTAATATCAAAATAATCTAGATATAATTTAAATTAAATTAGAATTAAATTACTTAACTTCGAGGTTTGTTGAAGGCGCGTAGTCGGAAGGCGTTTGAAAAGATAACCCTGAAAAAGGCACAGAAGAAGAAGATTTTTTAGTGTAGGGCAAACCCTAATTAGGATTCAAATGGAGTATAATGGTAGGTTGATTTAATTAATTATTGGTCTCAGACCTAATTAATTAAATCGAGATAAGAAAATTAAACCGAGGGTAAAAATAATTTTCATGAATAATTAAAGGTTTTTAATAATTGAACCAATTTAAATAACTATTTATAAATAATACACATATTAAATATTATGTAAAACGAATAATAAGTATTAATAATTTATGTATAAAAAAACAAAACTTTTATAATTTATATATATATATATATATATATATATATAAAACAATTTTATTTAAAGAAAATAACATATGTATATATATTAAAACAAATAAAAGGGACTGTATAATTAAAAATAAATAAAAAAAATTCTAAAAATCTTAACTTTTGTTTCAGTGTGGCAAGGCTTCGCGTATTCATGATGCGTCTGCATGTTCGGATGCGTTTGATGAAACTGCTTGTAGATCCAAAGGTGACGATCAAAAAGACTATGGTTGGGCGCATGGATCCCTGTGTACTGGATCAGAGAACCAAGTTTGCCAAAAATAAAGTGTTCTACCTGGGTATCGAACCCAGGTTCTTCGGACGATAACCAACATGCGTTGCCACTACGCCGCCGCTGAATTTCTGTTAACCAAATCCTCTGCAAAAGTAATATATGAAAAAAAGAAAATCTAATATCTCAAAAACGCGCGCGGGCCCAGAAGTTCAAACCGCCCATTCACGTGAAGACACGTCTTGTCTTCTTCATCTTTTCTGAAGAAAAAAACACAAAGCTATACCCACGGTTTTGGGTTGTAGCCATAGCCCCTGCCAAGCACAAATCGCGACATACACCATAGAAACATAAATGAAAACCATAGATCAGCTTGTTTTGATCCCCTGAACACGATAGTGTCCATGTTTTGCCCCAATTTTGCTTCAAATTGAAAGCCCTAATTCGAAGCTCTATAACCTAACAATGGCGGAACACACAACCTGCGCTTAAAACTTGATTAAACGAACCAGAAACCTTCTATACATCAATGCAAACGTAATTATGCAATTAATAACATCAGTGAATTCATGAATAACGCAAATTGATTCAAGTTAGAAATTCACAAACCA
Source organism: Vicia villosa (assembly GCF_029867415.1). NCBI lineage: Eukaryota > Viridiplantae > Streptophyta > Magnoliopsida > Fabales > Fabaceae > Vicia > Vicia villosa. Next base: position 228,189,404 of record NC_081181.1, on the reverse strand, counting down.
CGACGTATTGGCTGTGATTCTGAGTATATCCGGCGTTGAAAAATATCCAGGTAGCTCTCGTGAACTTCAGGGAATATGATTCAACCTTCCAAATGCCTTGAATCCGGCTGTAGTTGGAAATCGAATTTTGACTTTTCTTGAAATAATGTGAGTTCGGTTAGGACCCTTGGAGGCTGCCAACCCTTATCAATTTTCGTCCCCTTTTTTCAGAATAGATCCAAGTACTTATAAGGTTCGGATTAGGTCAGTAACAATGCACCAAATCTCTACAATTTATTTGATTGAAATTTGATTTGAATCTTTCTAAAATTAGCTCAACTTTGATCATATCTCTCCAATCTCTCCTTCCATGATTTTGGCTCATATAATTGACATATTGGATAGTTGAAATTGATTATAAGATCAAATATTTGATTTAGAACAATTTATTTTGTATTTTAATTAATTTATTAATATTTAATTGAATAAATCTTCAAGTAAATAAAAATAAATATCATAAAATAAAATAAATGGTCTAAGAGTCTTCATATGGCCCATGGACGCGTTGTAACTTCATATCTTGAGCCCATTGGTTCACTGATTTTTCTTTGATTAAGCCAAACCCTAGTTTGTATAGGAGAGTGTGTCTAGGAGCTTTATTTATTTATTTGAATTGGAATGGGAGAAAATGTATGGGCAAATTTTGGGGTATGACAGCTGCCCCTGTTCAATTATCTTAGACCTGAAGATGTAGAGTGGTTTGTAGGCCAGTCGGTATCTGAAGGTGGAAGATGATTGAACACTAGAATACCAAGAAATTTGCCCTAGCTGATGTATGGACTTTTGTCGGAGATGGGCTTGAAGATGCCATCCAGCAAATCATGCATTAGATTCGGTTTGGAGCGTTTGAGAAGTATTTGTTAGAGATTGATCGTGTTAGCGTTGTTTGTGATGAGAGAAACGGGTCATACATTTAGACCATATCTGTAGAGGAATGTCAGAATGAGTCATACATTGGACCATATCTAAAGAGGAATATCAAAACGAGCTATGCATTAGACCATGTCTGAAGAGAAATAGCAGAACGAGTCGTACATTAGACCATATCTGAGGAGGGATATTAGAACGAGTTATTCATTAAACCATATCTGAAGGTGAATACCAGAACGAGTCATACATTAAACCATATCTGATGGATAATGCCAGAACGAGTCATACATTTAGACCATATCTGACTAAAAATACCGGAACGGGTCGTATATTAGACCATATCTGATGGATAATGCCAGAACGAGTCATACATTTAGACCATATCTGACTAAAAATACCGGAACGGGTCGTATATTAGACCATATCTGATGGATAATGCCAGAACGAGTCATACATTTAGACCATATCTGACTAAAAATACCGGAACGGGTCGTATATTAGACCATATCTGATGGATACCGGAACGGGTCATATATTAGACCATATCTGATGGATACCGGAACGGGTCGTATATTAGACCATATCTGATAGAGAATGTTTGTTTGTTAGGGTTGATGAGTTATTTGACGAAGTTTTGGAATGTAAAAAGGCTTGTCAGAATGAATCTCCAGCTCGATTATATCTGAGAGGAATGATTGTCGAGGCGGAACCTGAAAACAAAGTATGCAATGTCATGATGCATGTAATGAATGAGATGGGATTCTCAAAATAAATGAGAAACTTGCATGAAGTGATGTATGCAATGTATGAATATGTTTATGACATATGATATGCGAATATGATTTATGTTGTCCTGATTGAGAAAATAAATCTCTATATCCTTGTGATTTTATTGTCGGATCTTGTCTTGAAGATGCTCAGCTGGTGATTTATGGTTTCTGCTTGGGGATGATTAATAGTTTGATGTACCCTGATTTTGGAGATAAGCCATGTTGGAGAAGAGCAACATATTGGATGACCGGTAATGCGGAAGATGTAAACTCTGTTGGGGAGTCATGTCTTTGTTGAGACGAGTATGTTTGAAGATATCTTCTTGAGAATTGCTCTGTGGGGATATGATCTTACGAACGTGGTTTTGTGGGGAGATGTGGGTGTCTGGAAAATTGCCCCCAGTATCATAGTAACTTACTACTTGATTCAGGACACGCCACTGAGTATTGATCAAGATGTTGAACTTGGACTTGCATAGATTTGCCCCAGTTAACAGGAACTTTGGAAAGATTCGCCTCACGAGGTCTTTGTGAGATGTACACTGTGGGCAATATGCCCCCAGTAATTATAGGCTCATGACAATGTCTCGCGTTGATTGGGGAGTAGCTTTAGATATGCTTGGATGCATGCCCCTGATTGTTTTGGCATCCTTGAGAGATTCTCAGAATCTTGAGTTGATTGCCCCAGATTGATTGGACGAAACATGTCATGCCCCTTGTATACGTAAGAGACATGGCTTCCTTGGAGTAATTTTGTCTGTCGGGATAACTTTCAGTCATTAGTTGTACCCTGTTACAAGTTCTTTCTGACGCTAACATTTGAAATTATGTAGCAGAATATGTTTAATAATGAATTCATGAGATGCGATGCATACGTTTGTCTTGAGTTTTTGAAAAACATTAAAGCAGGAGATGTAAAAACACGACATTTGTAGGAACATGATATTTATAACAATGTGCCGTTTGTAAAAATGTGACATCAACTCGGCATTTATGGTAAACCTTAAGGAGTCAGGATACCCTTTTGGTAACAGTATGCTTTCGAACTAACCATGCTTCAATTAGGACTTTCAAGGGTTGTAACGTGGCTTGGTTCACGGTTTAAGAAACAAAAGATAAAGGCTCAAAATTTGATTGTACCCACCCCTCTTCGTGATGATCTTCAGTCCTAAGCTCAGTTAATTCAACTTATGCATTCGGGTTCCGAGAGACTTTTGGATTTGCACCTCTGATAACGATGATGGTTCACAAGCAAAAAGAACTTTTGAGATGGCAGTCACTTCTTCCTTTTGGTAGTCACAACTTTGTGTTGTTCAAGAATTTATTGACTTCTTTTTTCATCTTTTTTATATCCCTAACTTTTGCCTGAACTGTCTATTTTGAGCTTACAGTCAGCGGGATGCCTTGATTTTTGCCTAAGTCATTTTTTGAATTTGACTTAGCAGGCTTTTCTTTGTATATATGTTTTTTCATCTTTTTTCCTTTTGAAAGATTTTGACTGCCTTGCTTAATGATTGATGAACCATCATTGGCTTTTGATTGATATCTCTAGCACTTCTTTGATGTGTGCGGATGAACGCTTGTAGTTGAAACCTTTGTTGAAAGGTGTACTGAATGATTCTCTTAAAATAGAATGCACAGCCAAATTAACTGAGAACTACCCTACCCCAGGTTATGATCAAGGGTTTTAATTAGTACAAGAAAGAAAACTTCTACTTCTTAGGCTCAAAGGGGTTAACGAGGGATTAACATCCTTATATCTCCACTGTTTAGGAATTGAAACAATGCCTGTACATCGTCAGCATAGTCTGTTAAAAAGCATACTATATGAGGTTGCGGTATCGTTTTCGTCATCCTCCCTCAAAAGGCTTACAGCTTAGCAAGAGTTGAATAAACATAAAACATATGCAAAGTAAATACGCAATTTAAAATGAGTGATAAACGAAATAATGTACTCAAGACAAACATATGCAATGCACTGATGATAATTATTAAAACAGATAATGTCTATCATAATTCGAATGTTTAAACAAACAGAATAGAAATTGCAAATGAAAGTAAATCTAATGATCTAAAAAGTTCATCCTTCTAGCCATCCATAGCATTAGCAATCTTGTTGTGATTAGGCATGGGAGCAGTGATCACATTAGGAATTGCAGGGGTGTGTCGAACTCAATTTCTCCAGCGTCGATCATATCTTGGATCTTGTTCTTCAACGGCCAACAATTCTCTGTGTCATGCCCAATACTATCAGAGTGATAAGCGCATCTTGCATTAGGATTATATTGATGAGATAAGGTGTTGGGCTTCAGAGGAGGATCCTTTAAAGTAATCAACCCTGCTTTAAGCAACTGTTGTAACGCTTCGGCCAAAGTTATGTTGATCTTTGTGAATTGCCTTTTAGATGCACCTTGTTTCCTTTGTTGTGTCGGCACTTGATTGGAGGCTAGGACCGTCCCCACAGTATTAGATTCATTCCTCTCATTGTGCGCTTTCTTTGAGGTATTAGCATACGTAGCCACTTGAATTTTACCGCTTCGAATACCGCTTTCAACACGTTCCCCAATCAGTATGAGTTCAGTGAATCCAGATTGTGAACTTCCCAGCAAATGACTATAGAAAGGTCCAGTCAGTGTATTCATGAACATATCGACCAATTCTCTGTCAGTTAAGGAGGGTTTGACTCTTCCAGCTAGATCTCTCCATTTTTGAGCATACTCTTTGAAATTTTCATTAGAGCCCATAGACATGCTTTGTAGTTGCATGCGAGTTGGTGCAAGGTCGGAATTGTATCGATATTGTTGGTAGAAGGCACCCATCAAATCTTCCCATGTACGGATGTCGGTACTTTCCAGTTGATAGTACCATTCGAGTTGAGTTCCAGATAAGCTCTCTTGGAAGAAGTGGATCCATAGCCTCTTGTCAGCAGTATGAGGCTGAATCTTCCTCACATAGGACCTTAAGTGCATCTTGGGACAGGATGCCCCATCATACTTAGCAAAAGCAGGAGCTTTGAACTTTGGGGAAATGACGACTCCAGGAACGAGTCCCAATTCTTCAAAATCCAGTCCAGGTATCTTCTGAATTTCTACGGCTTTCATACGTTCTTCAAGCAGCTTGTATTTATCATCAGGATGTTCATTCTCATGGTGATAGTCTTCATCTTCTTCAGAAGGCTTGGCAGTATCATGGTTACTTTTTGCCTCGGTTTTGATACTAGCATCATCACCTTGCTCATCCTCATCACTGTCTTCAGAGGTTTCAGCATCCCTGAGTTGCAAGATCGGTCTAAGCTTTTTCACTTGAGTCTTCTTACCCTTCTTCTTCTTCTTTTTAGTCAGCATGGCTTTCAGCTCTTCTTGCCCCTTGGACAAATTCAGAATCAAGGCTTGGAACTCAGTGTTTTGAGCTTGGAGATCCTTAACTGATTGTTCGAGATTCATGATGCTGAAATAAACAGCGAGGAAGGATGAGAAATCCATCATAGGAAACATGTTATGCAATGTTATGAATGCAAATGAAATGTTTTCAAGGATCTTTAGGAATCTAGTTAGCAGCATTAGAAAATGAGTTGGTCACGTCTTTGTTCGAAGGATTCTAAATTCTGTCTTTGAACGTCCTTCTTTGAGAATCAAGCTCACCATATCGAGTGGGTCATCGCCTCTGATTCGGGATACTTCTGAATTTGAAAATGCATGGCTAGAGGAAAATAAATCCTCTTGCCCCTTGATTGGTATTGTGTCTTTGAATTGGAAGGTATGTGGCCAGAGGAAAATAAATCTTCTTGCCCCTTGATAGGAATTCAGTCTTTGACAAAGGCACCTGAAATTGTGCGTCCTAAATTCCTAAGATCCTTGAAAGGGTTAGTTAAATCATGTTATGCTTATGATGTCATGATGTCATGATGTTATGCAAATGCAATTCGTTAGACTTAGTGTGCGATGGTAAGGACAAACAAGTCCTTTCAACAAAACCTGCGGGGAAACGAAGGTTAGTAGCAAACACAAACAAGTCACACAAGTCACACAATTGCCTTAAGGGTAGGCTTGCATGAAGTTCATAGGTATATACCCTTCTTTCTTTCGTTTAGTTGGTTCAACCTGTCCTAAAAAGTAACCAGGTTCTATGGTGCTCATATCCCTGATCTTTCTCGCGGGCATTGTCTCAACATGGCACTCGATCGGCCAGCCAAAAGCATCCCTAGAGTCCAATCTCAATGAGTGTAGCATCGAGTATCAACCGGCTTCAGTCAGGAATCCAAAGCCAGCTATCTCGCTACTTCCTATAGGCCAAAGTTAAGTCCAACTAGGGTTCTAAGGGCGAATTAGTGCTTATGACACCACGCGGTAGCCAAATGTCTCCTCGATCATATTCAAGGGCCATCAGGACAAACCAAAGCATCGCACTAATGGTGGCCACCAGTTCAACCATAACGATACATGTCGTACAGCCTCCCTGGTCTCATGCCACATACCTAAGGTACACTAGATCCGGGTGTAGGATCTTTCACACAGTAGAATACCTAAAACAGCCTTGAAAATTAAAACAAGCAAAACAAACAATAGAAAACATTTTAAAGTGAATCCTAAACTTTTAAGGTAACCCCTCTTTCATCGAATTTAAATCCCCAGCAGAGTCGCCAGTTCTGTAATACGGTGAACTGACTTTTTTATCGATCGAAATGTCGCGGTTAAGCAAGAGTCGCCACCGACTTTTATTTTATCCAAACAAATTCGGAAAGGCTAAAAGAAACAGAAAAAACCTTTTAAGAAATCTAAGTTCGGGGGGTAATTTATGCAAAGGGAAGGTGTAAGGCACCCTTTGCATCCATGGTTTTCCATGGGCTCTTAATTGCTTTGCTTGCTCGTTTGTTTAGAAAATGTAGATGAAAGAGATAGGGACGCGTTGCCCTTTTGAAAAATTATGAGAAAGAATATAATGAAAGTTTGAGCATTGCAAGGCAATTAGGGGCAATTACCTTAAACTCAGATGATAAGTCTCTTTTTAGCCTTTCAGAATAAAAGGGTCTATCCTTGCCATAAGAGGGCAGGAAGCCTTTCGTTTGGAGGTTGAAGGGTCGTCGAAGCATCCTTTGCCATAAGACTGTCCCATGCCATAGAAGGGCAGGTAATCTAAGGCAAGGATCAGAATAAGCCATTTTTCGTTAGGCAACCAGAAGATACCTCAGCCTTTTTCCGTAGGCAACTTCCGAGGGTCGAGGTCATTTGTGTATCGAAGGCAGCATCATTTAGGGTCGTGACCTTTTTATCGAGGCAACATGGCTGAGGTATCCTCATATTCGAGGGACATGGCTTATTCTGCAAAAAACACAAAGGCAACAGGCAACAGGCAACAAGGCAACAGAGAGGTTACCCCAAAAGCGTGCGTGTGTGCAACAATCACGTGATTATATTCAGAAAATTATCTTATAATTAATTATCTACATTGATTTAAGGCTTGCACTCCCTAAGATTACTAACCACGCAATAATATAAAGCAATAAAGGGGGCGGGAAATTGTAACCAGCTGATCCCTTATCAGGGTTTGACACAAGTAATAATAATAAAAGGCATAAAATAAAATGAGGTTTAGGGTTACCAATGACGTAGCTTTGGCAATTGATAAACCTGAAAAGGAAAAAGACAAGACAGAAAACATATAGTGAGTGCATTATCAAATTCGAGGGCAAACCTCATTAACTACAAAAGAAAATAGAATAATAAATTAAAAATAGAATAGGGAGAAGGTACTTAGCTTGGCATTTGCCTGACAGGGTTGAGGGCAAAGGTTTGCCAGAAGCATCGACTCTGACCATTAGGAATGAGCAAAGAAACAAATAAGGCGTGAGTGTATAGGCAGTTCATTGATATTTAATTTTATCCCTAATTTATTAAGGAAACAAAATAAAATAAAATAAAAAAAACGATTATTTGAATTAGATACGAGATAATACTTAGCTTTTGAATTTGATTTGATATGGTTGCTAAGGTGCCTTTAGGGTTGATCCTGAAAAAGGCAAGGCAGAAGGGATGAAAGCAAAACAAACCCTAATATCAAAATAATCTAGATATAATTTAAATTAAATTAGAATTAAATTACTTAACTTCGAGGTTTGTTGAAGGCGCGTAGTCGGAAGGCGTTTGAAAAGATAACCCTGAAAAAGGCACAGAAGAAGAAGATTTTTTAGTGTAGGGCAAACCCTAATTAGGATTCAAATGGAGTATAATGGTAGGTTGATTTAATTAATTATTGGTCTCAGACCTAATTAATTAAATCGAGATAAGAAAATTAAACCGAGGGTAAAAATAATTTTCATGAATAATTAAAGGTTTTTAATAATTGAACCAATTTAAATAACTATTTATAAATAATACACATATTAAATATTATGTAAAACGAATAATAAGTATTAATAATTTATGTATAAAAAAACAAAACTTTTATAATTTATATATATATATATATATATATATATATATATATATATATATATATAAAACAATTTTATTTAAAGAAAATAACATATGTATATATATTAAAACAAATAAAAGGGACTGTATAATTAAAAATAAATAAAAAAAATTCTAAAAATCTTAACTTTTGTTTCAGTGTGGCAAGGCTTCGCGTATTCATGATGCGCCTGCATGTTCGGATGCGTTGGATGAAACTGCTTGTAGATCCAAAGGTGACGATCAAAAAGACTATGGTTGGGCGCATGGATCCCTGTGTACTGGATCAGAGAACCAAGTTTGCCAAAAATAAAGTGTTCTACCTGGGTATCGAACCCAGGTTCTTCGGACGATAACCAACATGCGTTGCCACTACGCCGCCGCTGAATTTCTGTTAACCAAATCCTCTGCAAAAGTAATATATGAAAAAAAGAAAATCTAATATCTCAAAAACGCGCGCGGGCCCAGAAGTTCAAACCGCCCATTCACGTGAAGACACGTCTTGTCTTCTTCATCTTTTCTGAAGAAAAAAACACAAAGCTATACCCACGGTTTTGGGTTGTAGCCATAGCCCCTGCCAAGCACAAATCGCGACATACACCATAGAAACATAAATGAAAACCATAGATCAGCTTGTTTTGATCCCCTGAACACGATAGTGTCCATGTTTTGCCCCAATTTTGCTTCAAATTGAAAGCCCTAATTCGAAGCTCTATAACCTAACAATGGCGGAACACACAACCTGCGCTTAAAACTTGATTAAACGAACCAGAAACCTTCTATACATCAATGCAAACGTAATTATGCAATTAATAACATCAGTGAATTCATGAATAACGCAAATTGATTCAAGTTAGAAATTCACAAACCACGACGTATTGGCTGTGATTCTGAGTATATCCGGCGTTGAAAAATATCCAGGTAGCTCTCGTGAACTTCAGGGAATATGATTCAACCTTCCAAATGCCTTGAATCCGGCTGTAGTTGGAAATCGAATTTTGACTTTTCTTGAAATAATGTGATTTCGGTTAGGACCCTTGGAGGCTGCCAACCCTTATCAATTTTCGTCCCCTTTTTTCAGAATAGATCCAAGTACTTATAAGGTTCGGATTAGGTCAGTAACAATGCACCAAATCTCTACAATTTATTTGATTGAAATTTGATTTGAATCTTTCTAAAATTAGCTCAACTTTGATCATATCTCTCCAATCTCTCCTTCCATGATTTTGGCTCATATAATTGACATATTGGATAGTTGAAATTGATTATAAGATCAAATATTTGATTTAGAACAATTTATTTTGTATTTTAATTAATTTATTAATATTTAATTGAATAAATCTTCAAGTAAATAAAAATAAATATCATAAAATAAAATAAATGGTCTAAGAGTCTTCATATGGCCCATGGACGCGTTGTAACTTCATATCTTGAGCCCATTGGTTCACTGATTTTTCTTTGATTAAGCCAAACCCTAGTTTGTATAGGAGAGTGTGTCTAGGAGCTTTATTTATTTATTTGAATTGGAATGGGAGAAAATGTATGGGCAAATTTTGGGGTATGACAGCTGCCCCTGTTCAATTATCTTAGACCTGAAGATGTAGAGTGGTTTGTAGGCCAGTCGGTATCTGAAGGTGGAAGATGATTGAACACTAGAATACCAAGAAATTTGCCCTAGCTGATGTAGGGACTTTTGTCGGAGATGGGCTTGAAGATGTCATCCAGTAAATCATGCATTAGATTCGGTTTGGAGCGTTTGAGAAGTATTTGTTAGAGATTGATCGTGTTAGCGTTGTTTGTGATGAGAGAAACGGGTCATACATTTAGACCATATCTGTAGAGGAATGTCAGAATGAGTCATACATTGGACCATATCTAAAGAGGAATATCAAAACGAGCTATGCATTAGACCATGTCTGAAGAGAAATAGCAGAACGAGTCGTACATTAGACCATATCTGAGGAGGGATATTAGAACGAGTTATTCATTAAACCATATCTGAAGGTGAATACCAGAACGAGTCATACATTAAACCATATCTGATGGATAATGCCAGAACGAGTCATACATTTAGACCATATCTGACTAAAAATACCGGAACGGGTCGTATATTAGACCATATCTGATGGATAATGCCAGAACGAGTCATACATTTAGACCATATCTGACTAAAAATACCGGAACGGGTCGTATATTAGACCATATCTGATGGATAATGCCAGAACGAGTCATACATTTAGACCATATCTGACTAAAAATACCGGAACGGGTCGTATATTAGACCATATCTGATGGATACCGGAACGGATCATATATTAGACCATATCTGATGGATACCGGAACGGGTCGTATATTAGACCATATCTGATAGAGAATGTTTGTTTGTTAGGGTTGATGAGTTATTTGACGAAGTTTTGGAATGTAAAAAGGCTTGTCAGAATGAATCTCCAGCTCGATTATATCTGAGAGGAATGATTGTCGAGGCGGAACCTGAAAACAAAGTATGCAATGTCATGATGCATGTAATGAATGAGATGGGATTCTCAAAATAAATGAGAAACTTGCATGAAGTGATGTATGCAATGTATGAATATGTTTATGACATATGATATGCGAATATGATTTATGTTGTCCTGATTGAGAAAATAAATCTCTATATCCTTGTGATTTTATTGTCGGATCTTGTCTTGAAGATGCTCAGCTGGTGATTTATGGTTTCTGCTTGGGGATGATTAATAGTTTGATGTACCCTGATTTTGGAGATAAGCCATGTTGGAGAAGAGCAACATATTGGATGACCGGTAATGCGGAAGATGTAAACTCTGTTGGGGAGTCATGTCTTTGTTGAGACGAGTATGTTTGAAGATATCTTCTTGAGAATTGCTCTGTGGGGATATGATCTTACGAACGTGGTTTTGTGGGGAGATGTGGGTGTCTGGAAAATTGCCCCCAGTATCATAGTAACTTACTACTTGATTCAGGACACGCCACTGAGTATTGATCAAGATGTTGAACTTGGACTTGCATAGATTTGCCCCAGTTAACAGGAACTTTGGAAAGATTCGCCTCACGAGGTCTTTGTGAGATGTACACTATGGGCAATATGCCCCCAGTAATTATAGGCTCATGACAATGTCTCGCGTTGATTGGGGAGTAGCTTTAGATATGCTTGGATGCATGCCCCTGATTGTTTTGGCATCCTTGAGAGATTCTCAGAATCTTGAGTTGATTGCCCCAGATTGATTGGACGAAACATGTCATGCCCCTTGTATACGTAAGAGACATGGCTTCCTTGGAGTAATTTTGTCTGTCGGGATAACTTTCAGTCATTAGTTGTACCCTGTTACAAGTTCTTTCTGACGCTAACATTTGAAATTATGTAGCAGAATATGTTTAATAATGAATTCATGAGATGCGATGCATACGTTTGTCTTGAGTTTTTGAAAAACATTAAAGCAGGAGATGTAAAAACACGACATTTGTAGGAACATGATATTTATAACAATGTGCCGTTTGTAAAAATGTGACATCAACTCGGCATTTATGGTAAACCTTAAGGAGTCAGGATACCCTTTTGGTAACAGTATGCTTTCGAACTAACCATGCTTCAATTAGGACTTTCAAGGGTTGTAACGTGGCTTGGTTCACGGTTTAAGAAACAAAAGATAAAGGCTCAAAATTTGATTGTACCCACCCCTCTAGTGTTTTTTATGCTTCCAAGTACTTTGGTATTTAACGTTGCTTATTTTGTGTTTGAAACAGCTGGATGATGTTGTTGGAGGGGACAAAACTGATACTGACAAAAACATGTCAACCATGTTTAACATATTGAGGGAAAATACTAAGGTGGAGCTTGAACACTTAATTTTGAATAGATTTTGGTTTGCCGAGACAATGGAGAATTTGTTTGCTCTCTCATTCTTATGGAAGATATATATATATATATATATATATATATATATATATATATATATATATATATATATATATATATATATATATATATATATATATATATATATATATATATATATATATATATATATATATATATATATATATATAAGAAAAAAAAGTGTATTACTTATTCAATTGTAACATACTAATATTATTTATTGTCAAATTCTATTAGTATCTAATTCTATTGATTCAGATATTTTTTTAAATGACAACTAAACAAAAATAATATTTGTATACTGGAAAAAATATATTATTATTCTGAATATTTTTATATACGAAAAATGGTATTTATGATCCAAAAATATTTTATTCAAAAAACATATACGGAAAAAAATTATTATTGATCTAAATATTTTTATGTAACGATACATAAACATAAATAATATTTGTATATGGGAAAAATCTATTAATGATCTAAATATTTTTATACATGAAAAATGGTATGTTCATCCAAAAAAAATTGATTAAAAAATGGTATAACGTGAAAAAAATCTAGTATTAATTTAAATATTTTATATACGAAAATTTACTATTGATCCAAATATTTTTCTAAATGATACCTAAACATAAATGATACTTGTATATGGAAAAAAATTTATTATTGATCTAAATATTTTTATATACAAAAAATGATATTTATAATCTAAAAATTTAGATTCAAATTTTGTTTTTAATTTAAAATAAACATATTATGTAAACAAATGCGCGTATCAAACCAAAATCCATGCGTATGCACGTGATTGTTACTAGTTCTTGTACAAAAATTCAGATGATTTTTATTATAACTTTTATTATATATTTTTTTACCATTTTTTTTTAAGTTTTAATATTGTTCTAATGACGTGATTAGATAAATGAACTTCTTAAAATAATAAATCAGAGTGGCGCAGCGAAAGCGTGACGGGCCCATATTCAAAGACACTTTTTTTTAGTGTTGGAATTTTTCTGCTATGTATATCTGAAATAACCTAATATTTATTAAAAAAAATTAAAATCAAGGTAAATCAATTGTATTAACAGTATAATTAATTGTAGTAATCAAAATATATAATTAAATATATACCATTACAATCAAGATATAATCATAATATCAACCTATTAAATATTTAAATTAACATATTATTTACATATAAAATTAATTAAAGAAAAAACTCAATATAAATTAAAAATTATAATCTTAATTGAAGGATATTTTTAACATATAATTTTATTAATTATAATGCATAATATAGTAGTTATTTACAAAATAAATCCTTTTATAATTTGTGACAAATAAATTATTACAAAATTAAAATTGAATTTAATCTCTTTATTTCTTATTTATAACAATTTGTATTTAAATTATTCTTTATTAATAATAACTCATTTTAATTATATTATAAATAAATATTTTTTTATAATAAAATTAAATGAAATTTGAGATTTTGGTTAATCCGAATTAACCAATATCCCAAATTTTCGTTGGGATGAGTTCAGATATCCGAATTAACTAATATTTCAAATTTTCGTTGGGATGAGTTCGGATATGCATATCTGAATTAACCGATATCCCAAATTTTCGTTGGGGTAAGTTCGAATATGCATATCCAAATTCACCCCTATCCCCAATTTCTTTGGGGTGCGTTTGAATATGCAAATCCGAATAGTATTTTGAAATTTTCATATATGCTTTTCACCCTATATGAGTGTACCAAAAAATTCCTTAATTTTTTTCGCAATTTAACACTTGGTTCTATTTTGGGGAGAATTCTACTTGTCACCCCAAAAATTAACCATGGCACCCCCCAAAAGATTGAAAAGACCAAAATACCCAACCAAAATCATTTATTCCATTGTTAGAAATTTGCAAAGAGTACCGGATTTTTCAAATTTTAGGGTGATACCGGAAACTTGAGCAGTGTACCGGAAATTTTGCAAAAACAAGTAATTTTCCGGTATTTTTATGAAATTTCCGGTATTTCGTACCGTAAATTTCAAAATTTCCGGTATCTTTATAAATTTTTAAAAATACCGTAAATTTTGAAATTTCTGGTATTTTGTCAAGTACTGGAAATTTTGAAATATTTGAAATTTCTGATAGTTTGTTTTTTATATAAAATTATATTTTTCTTATATTTTTATTTTTTTTCCAGTGAGGACTAGAGGCAGGGATGGTACAGTTGCGGGTCGGGTCATCGATAGAGCCGAGGTTCTTGCTCGGGCTGATGCTGATGAGGCTGGTACGTCAATCTTACTTGTTGGGCGCGTTGCTCCGACCAATTCTAACCGGAAACAGAGGGCCGAGGAGGCGCAGGCGGGTAGGGGGTTATGTGCACCTCGGCGCAGGGGTGGTAGAACTTCCACTACTGCGGACGGGCAGGATGAGGTTGGTCAGGATGCTAGGGTTGAGGTTGTTGCTAGGGTTAGGGATGTTGTTCGTGAGGATGCTAGGGAGGATGTTGGTAGGGTTGAGCCGGTGGTTGCTAGGGTTGAGTTGGAGGTACATGTTTGCTGATGAGGGGATGGTGGTTGAGGAGCGGGTGACTGTGGCTGATGAGGAGAGTTGCTGAGGAGGTGGTGTGCATGATACGGACACCACCACAAGTGCATCTACAGAGCCAACAATCCACACTGATGAGACTTTTCCAGGAGTACCTTTTGACAGGTCCGTTTTGACAGGCTATGATGACCATGTCGCTTTTAGGATATGGTCGGGCGAGGTATGTAACATTGCTTCATTTTTATTATGCAATTTGATTTATACTATTGTATTTTAATTGTATTTTTTTAATTGCATTTTTTTTTGTTACAGGAGCGTCTAGTGCTGAAGCTCACTTCTCACGGGTCGAAGTTGAAGAAATTCCCCGAGGGACCGATGTCTGAGGAGGTGGCGAGGATCGTTCGGGAGTTCTATTTGTTGGACTTTGGTGGATGCTCCTTGACGATGTTAGATGCCCCTCTATTATCAGATTTTATAGAGAGATGGCACCCGGAGACATCATCCTTCCATCTTACATTCGGGGAGATGACGGTGACTATGGATGATGTCAGTGCCCTGTTTCACCTTCCGAGAGTTGGTACATTTTTTACACCAGTTCATAGAGACCACGCGACGGTGGTGCAGATGGTGAGGGATGTGTTTGAGGTTGATCAGCTGGTTGTGCTCAAGGAGTTCGGTGACACTTGGGGCTTTCACCTCAAGATGTCTTGGTTGAGGAAGATTTATCAGCAGCTTGTCGATGCGGGGAGGTACGAGGCTGCCGCTAGGGCGTACATGCTACATCTAGTGGCATGTACTCTCTTTGCGGACAAGTCTGCATATTATACAGATGTCCGCTATCTGACTCTTTTTCAGCAACCTTGATACCCCGTGTTGGGCTTGAGGAGTGGCTGCTCTGACGATGTTATGCACGTCGCTTGATGTCGCTTCTCGTCCTGACGCCAAATAGCTTGCTGGTTATCTAAGATTTCTACAGGTATGTATTCTTACATGGTTTTTTTGTGTTTTATTATATTTTACATGGGCTTGATTATTTTTATTTATGCAGTGTTGGATCTACGAGCACTTATCTCGCATCTGTGAGCGGAGGACCCACCGTTGTGCGACTGATAACTCTTGTGCAATGAGGTGGAAGGCCAGGAAGACCCTTCCAAGAGAGTCACCCTTGATGGAGTACAGACGGAGGCTGGATGCTCTGACGCTGGATGATGTCATCTGGACACCGTATACAGGTCATCGCCGTCATTGTCCTTTTGATCCATCGTCCTTATATTTAGAGTATGTCAGATGGGAGAGCCATGTGGCTAGAAACTTGCAGTGTTGAGGTTGTTGCTTAAAGTTGTTGGAGGCTTGTTGTGTTGAATCGCAGGTGTGAAGCGGTTGCTGGTTGTTGTATGGTGCGGTTCAAGTTTGTTGGTTGAAGGAGTAGTTGATGTGTGATTCAGTGAAGGTAAGTGGTAAGGCTGGTTTTATATCAGATGAGATGTATTGATCAATGGTGATATGTTTGAATATGTGATGCAGTTACAAACTCTATGATTTCTCCTCATTTTTATTAAACAAATTTCATCACAAAAAGTTGTTTGATATTTGCATCTTTGATTTTATTATATTTTTTTATTATGCATAGATCTTGTTGTGGGGTTTTGGATTTGGGAAAGTTAATTTGAGGAAGATGACTAAGAACTAAACTTATAATTCTAGAAATAATTTTTAGCATCCGTTTTTCTAACACTAACTCCATCACAATAGTTGGTCAAATCCACCTATCACTGCCACGTAGATTTTTAACAGATTTTGACTAATGGTGTTGACGGAAGGGGCTTGTTTGCATCGTTTTGAAAATTAAGGGACCAATTTGGCACGAAAAAAAGATAAGGGACTAAAGTGAACCATGACCGATAGTTAAGATACCAAAATGAATATTTTGTCAATTTGTTTCAATGCTTCTAGTTCTTCGACCAACACTCCATTCTCTGCTAGTTTATTCTGCAAAGTATTAATTACTCTGTAGACAAAATTAATAGAGAAAGAAGTGATGACTAAAAAATTAGAAGTATTGAATCAAATTCTAGTCGTTAAAGAACGAAATATAGATAATGAACTACAAAAAACTCGAAAACGTTGATCAATGTAAATTATTTTCTAATATAATTTAAATTTTTTAATTTAATTCAAAAGATTATATATTTAGTAAGAGATTGGTAAAGCGGAAAATTTTTAGACAGACACAACCATAACATCTTGTTTTACACACAACCAATCACAACTTTTTATTAATTAAAAAATAAATAAATAAATTTTCCTCTCCTATAAATTCAATTAAAAAAAATTAAATTTTAAATAAAAATTTAAATTTTCTTTCTTTTTATTTGATGTTTTTAAAAATATAAATTTATGTGTGTTTCCATATGAAAATTC
The DNA here is from genome assembly GCF_029867415.1 of Vicia villosa. Taxonomy (NCBI): domain Eukaryota; kingdom Viridiplantae; phylum Streptophyta; class Magnoliopsida; order Fabales; family Fabaceae; genus Vicia; species Vicia villosa. The sequence goes on along the minus strand of NC_081181.1, from coordinate 228,172,416 downwards.
TTGGTAAAACACTCAAACCTACCTGTTTTTTTTATATGGATTTTGCCTACATCCACACCACACATAAGGAAGAGAAGGACTACAAGCAGTGTCTATGATGAATTTCATTTCATTTCATATCATATCACTCACTGCATGATCAAAAAAATACAACACTACATTCTTCCATGATTTCTATTACCATATTTCGATTATATTATCATATCTTATTTTATCACGGGTATGAAAATATCTCTAACAGTATAGAAAATTGTCGGTTAGACAAAACCAACAATCATTACATACTATTCTTCTATAAGCCATTATATTAATTAAATCAACTCCAAGTCAAGTCTACCATAATTAACATCTACTTATTATTTGGTTGTTCATTCATTAAACATTATCACTATACTTTAATCCAACACAACCATACATCATAAAACCTACCTAAAAAATACACACAACAAATCAAACACACACTGCAATTTGCATAGCAAGACAAAAAAACAGTAATACCTGGAATCCAATTAGGTAATTTCACCAACTCCTATAATTGAAGCACCCAGAAGTGCTAGTGTCCCACATTAATAAAAAGGACAACATATATAATAACTTTCTTTTCACTTTTTTTTGGAAAAAAAAAATATAATAAAAACAATCTGCCGACACTTTCATCTGCCAGTGATGTTTGGTTCCAAGTTCCAACCCTTCTAAACCATAAGCACTTATGCATTATTCTCTTTCATTACATCATTTGTTTCCACTTCTAAGTTTTTCTGATATATATATACACACACATGCATGCATAAACTTCTTAGTGTGTCACAGTGTGTACGTTATAATTATAACACTATATATAAGTAACTATGCAATCTGCAAAATCAGAATCTGATATAACTAGTTTAGCTCCTTCATCTCCATCAAGATCTCCAAAGAGACCTGTATACTATGTACAAAGTCCTTCAAGAGACTCACATGATGGAGATAAGTCATCTGTCATGCATGCTACTCCAATATCGAATAGTCCTATGGAGTCGCCTTCACATCCTTCGTTCGGGCGTCACTCGAGAAACTCATCCGGTAGTAGGTTTTCGGGGATTTTCAGGTCGTCTTCGAGTAGGAAAGGCGGTAGGAAGAGGAATGATAAAGGGTGGCCGGAGTGTGGTGTGATTCTTGAAGAAGGTTCTTATCGAGAATTCGAGGATAAGGCTTTCGCGAGGCGGTTTCAAGCTTTGATTGCAGTGTTTACTTTTGTGGTTGTTTTTACTGTGTTTTGTTTGATCATTTGGGGTGCTAGCAGACCTTACAAAGCAGAAGTTACTGTCAAGGTAAGCAGTTTTGTTAGTCTTAAGCCTGTTTGAAAGAGATTATTATGAAAACAGCTTATGGCATGTCTATAAATTATTTTCAACTTATTTCTATAAGTTCTTCATAATACTGATATGAAAACAGCTTTACTTTTTTTATATATTTTGTTAAGAAAGAGCCTATGTATAAGCACTTATTTTATAAGTGCTTATATTATAAGCACTTATTTAAGGTGTTTATCTAAAGAGGGCTTCATTCAATTCTTCTCTACTTTCCCATTTAAACATGAACCACATAAGTAGTTGTGACTTTCCTTTGGGGACCAACTTTCTGATGAAGCCATCAAGAGCAAATAAATGCTAATTCAGAATCTGTTTAATGACTTTTCTTACACAATAGTAATATTGCGTATCTGTATTTCAACACACATAATATACTTCTACTGTTTTGTTTGGAGAAATCACTTTTCAATAAAATTAGTATCAGTGCCAACATTGAGAGCGTATAAGCCGGACTACCGCACATGACCCAAAGTTTGTCACAGTTACATAAACTGCGGCTAAGTTACACAGAGCCTCCAAAAACTTGAAACGGCTTTGATTAGTATTGTAGTATATATTTGCCACTTTTAATCTTCTTTGACATTGTGATTATGAATTAATCATGCAGAGCTTGACAGTACATAATCTATATGTTTGGGAGGGTACAGATTTCACTGGTGTGCCAACAAAAATTCTGACACTCAATAGCACTATGCACATGAACATCTATAACCCTGCTACATTTTTTGGCATCCATGTCCACTCTTCACCCATCAATCTTGTTTACTCAGAAATCAGTATCGCAACCGGCGAGGTAAGATCGATCATTCTTAACATCTACATTAACTAATTCAAGTAATGCTTTTCTTGGGACGCAAGTAACAAGTTTTCGTCTACTTTTGCAGTTGAAGAAACACTATCAGCCACGAAAGAGTCACCGGTTGGTATCAGTGAACTTGGAAGGTAACAAGATTCCACTTTATGGAGCTGGATCAAGCATGACAGTTTCGCAAACGGGTAGCGTTGAAGTAGCACTTGTGTTGAAGTTTGAAATCAGTTCGCGCGGAGATGTTGTTGGGAAGTTGGTAAGGACGACGCATCATAAGGAAGTCGCGTGTCCTTTGGTTATTAATTCTTCAGGAACAAAGCCTATTAAGTTCAAGAAGGATTCATGCACATATGAGTGATTTGGTTTGTTCATTTTGGGAGAGTTCATGTATGATGATGAGATTGTAACATATAGTTTGTGAGTGTTTTTGAGCTTGAGGAACTCCATTTGCAAGAGGGGTTTCTTAATCAATCTGTATTTTACTCATGTGAGTTTTGTGCAAATAAGTGCATGTACAATTTTATGTTTATACTCCCTCTTTCACTCAATCAATTGTATATGAAGTTTAATAAAATTACAATTATCTTTCACTTATTTATTACGTTTCTTAATATTGGTTCAATGAATGAACTATGTAGCATTATAGAGAGAAAGCTTGTACAAGATATTTTCTTGTATTCTTGTATTGATGGATTAGTTCATTACAAAGTATATAAATGGTTCAAGACTATATATACAAGTCATAGAATTAGGTACAAGCCATATAATTTGTTACTCTAACTAACTTTCTTAACTACTTTACAACCATCCTAACTGACTTTCAAAATGCAGTTCCGATAAGAGAAGGTTTCATGAAAATCAAAACCACTCAGGTTGAAGTGCCATTCTTTATAAGTGAGTTGTACTCAACTTCATGACTTTAAACCACTCAGGTTAAAGTAAAGCCTGCTTTGTGGTGCTAAGTTTTGAGTGAACAAGGAATATCTAGGATTTGGATTTACCATTTTTTGCTCTTGTAAGCATATAATGGTTACTGACAAAGAGTGACAAAGAGTTAGTTGTTGGGAGGTTGATTGTGAAAAGAAGAAGATAGGACTTAGTGGACTGAGATGTGAACTAGTGACAGAAAGAGAAAGTACTTTCACTTTCTTGAGGTGACTTGTGAACTAGGATATGTGCAGACCAAGATGGGCTAGGATTTTGTGCAGTGATATCATTATGAGTAGATCTACTTATGACAGTTTGAGAATTGTTTGGAATGTTTGATAGTTCATGAGTTTTTTCAACATGTAGATCCTGGTTTGGACCAGCTGGCTCAGTTTAGGAAACTGGCCATTATAGGGTTAAGTAATTGATTGTGTTAATGTAAGAGGTAGTGTGTTTTTTTTTTATGCAGGTTTAGGTTTTTCTTTATGTAGGGCCTGTTCTGCAAAGTAATGTGTTCTACACAAAGATAGAGGTAAAGTAGAACTACTTTGAGCTTGCTATGAATTTCCTAACACAAAGTTGTGAGATAGAAGTCATAATTAGGAAACTCAGTTTCATTGAACACCACATCTCTTGATATAAAATTCTTTTTTTCTTGTACATACATTTATAACCTTTATGTGTTGGAGACACCCCAAAAATATACATTGAGAGCTCTTAAATTGCAGTTTATGTTGGTTGTAAGACCTTAGAAGTGGAAAATATGCACAACCAAACACTTTGAGTGACTTATAGTCAGGTAAATTATTGTGAAAGGTAAGGAAAGATGATGGGAACTTAAACATGGCGGTTGTAAGAAGACTATTAATCAGGTAAACAATTGTTGTCAAACTATGATCCCGAAATTTGATTGGCAATGATGCATGAGCAAGCAAGGTGAGACCATTTCAACTATTTTCTTGTGATTTATATCCATTGTTCCATTTTGGTGAAAAGTATGAGGACAAGTTAGCATATGCACAATGCCAAGTTCATTAAGATACTTGGTGAAAGGCCTTAATTCTTCCCCATAATCGGATTGGGCAACATTGATATTGGCATTGAATTGAGTCCTAGCATAGCTTTGAAACAAATTGAAGGCAGATAGAGCATCCCCTTTTTTGTTTAAGTAGATAAACCCGAGTGTATCTTGTAAATGTATCTACAAAAGTAATATAGTAGGAATAACCACTACTATAGGGAGTAGAGGATGACCCCCTCAAGTCGGTATAAATAAGTTCAAAGGAACAAATTTACTTAGTTTGAGACATAGGAGCATGCAGACTATGATATTTTCCAAGAAAAATAGAATTGCAAAAATCAAAAGAGTTTTTACTACTCACATTTATAGTACACAAGTCAAGTATGTTGTGTATGGGTCTAGGATTCGCATGCCTTAACCTAGAGTGTCAAATGGCAACATTATTAGAAACTCAAATTGCATTATAAGGCCTAAGACTAGCACTAATGTTATTTACAATAGGACCTAAGTTATGAGACTGACTACAAATGATTTTATTTGAGAATTTTAAAGCTAGATTATTGAAGGAGTACAATTCATTATCATCAATAAACCATACAAGCAACACCAAGCTAGGACTTCAATGTGTATGAGCAACACCAAGCTCTACCATGATAGTTATGGTTTGAGCAACATTTCCAATTACACTAGGACTTGAATGTTCTTGGTGAAACTTGTACAATTGTGCTTCTTTAACATATAGAAATGCATCAACATCATATATATATATTAATTGGTTCCACCTTTCCATAGATCATCGTAATAAAAGAATTGTATTCTTCAAATAAACTTTGAATAACTCCATCTATTTGGTCCCTTTAAAATATAGGATCTCCAATAACTAACAAAGAATCAACTGTAGCTTGAATTTGAAGGACGTACTCAGAGATTGAACAATTACCTTACTTGCTACTATTTGATTTTGCTCTTAATTGGTGAACTCAAGCTTTAATTTTTGAATGAAAATGATTTGGCACCTTGTCTCATACTTCATAAGCATGCTTGCATGAGAACGCACTGTGGAACTTTATTTTGCAAGTGATAGACTTTTAACTAAGATATCAGCTTTTGATGATGACAACTATAAGGACAACTAATGATAAGTTAAGCACAGTGCAAACTCAAGTGTTATGGTTTGATGATTTTGACTATCCAAAGAAGACAAAAAAAAATGAAAATAATCTAAAGCCTCGAGAGATCTCAAGTAGTGTTAACACAAAAGATAGTATCTGACAAAAGGGCTTGTAGAAAAGAAGTTAATCTCGTAATTTAGTAAGTGAGTGAGTGAACTTATGTAAGCAAAGGAGATTTTCCGTAAAAGTATAAGATTATAAGCACACACACTAAAATCTCTTTCAAAATGCTTTACCAAAATAAAACACTTTGAAAAACATATGGAAGTTGTAATCGATGAATTGGGAGCAGTCAAAATAGTCATGGGCGAAATTTGACTTTTCTAATTGATTAGATCATAAAGTCAATCGATTAAAAATGCACAAACTTGAAGCCCACGCTAGTTTGAACGAACCTTGATTCTATACAACGACTATATATCTTAAATTTCCATTTCGAGAACTTATAAGTTTTTAAACATCTAATCGATTAGCATTTTGCTTTATAATCGACCAGCTAACGACAAAATGCATTGATTGCAAATTCCGTTTTTTTTTGGCAAACCTTAAGCCTATAAATGGAGGCTCGTTTTATCATTTCAAACCATCCAGAATCATGTTTTGACACTTCCATCTCTCATGCGCGCACACACACACTTTCTCTCTCTCTAAAGTTTTATTTAACTTTCTCTCACTAGATATTATAGTCAAATGCTTTTGTGAGAAAAATTCTTCTATAAGTGAGGATACTTTTGTAATTTTGAAAATGGTAGAATTGTAAATTTCACCAAGGGAATATTTTGTATACACCTTGGTTGAATAATTCCCAATTAAGGATTATTTATGGTTTCTAAGCTAAGTCCGATAAAAGTTTTGGTTTGGAGATTGTGTGATCAGTCCTAGATTTTTGGCTGAAGATTAGCCACTGTTAAAATCTTCATTGGTTCTTGGTTAGCATGGTCAAACCCAAGATAGACTGAAGATTAGCTTGGTATTAAAATCTTCATAGATTAGAGATTAGGTCTGACAAACTCTCGTAGGTTGTTTGGTTTGTCCTGGTAAAACCAAAGATATTAAGCTCGGATATTTTGAAACTTGAAGACTAACCGCTTCAAGGTCTCTGTTCGTGGAAAGAAGACCAACCCCTTCAATCCACCGTTGAGAATGAAGTTTGGCCACTTCACTCTCAGGAATATATTGGATAAAAGACGCAAAAGCCCATATATATGATCTTGTAATATTTGGTTGAAGATCAACCATCATTTCCTTATATAAAATGGTTTGTAAGCCTTTTTTATTAAAAGCTATCAACTATTATTGGAAACTCTCAAGATCAATTTTTATGAACTTGTATAATTTTTTATGTTCTTCTTATTTCCTTAACTATTTTATTTCCACAATTTACTTTCCACTGCTTAGTTTTTAAAAATGATTTTGATCTCTGATTCTACTTGCCAAAAGTTTTCAAAATTAAATTTTTCCATACCACACAAATCATTCCTCCTCTCTTATGTTGTGTGTGAGGTCTCAAGTCCAATAAATAACATCATAGTCTAACTCTTATTTTAAAAATGCACCACCACTTTTTGAAATTTATTTTACATTGCTGGTGTATATTTATTAAACTCTTATTAAAATGTGTATTTACTTAGTTGAATTAAAAATGAAGCTTTTATTTAGTCAACAAATCGAGCACACAATCACTTCCCTCAAATCTTGTTAACATGGGACCCTGAAATTTAGGCGTGTTCATAGTTTGTCTGTTTTACTACTTTTTCTCCTCAATTCACACTCACTCATATCTATATATTCATAATTCACCACTTCTCTTTTGTTAAATCTTGGCCAAAGTTCTAACCTTTTCCCAAACCCCATCAGATCTTGATCTCACCATGCCAAAATCCCTCCTCCATTTCTCTCTCACCCTTCTCCTATTACTCACTTTCAACACCATTACACAATGTTCCGATGTGGATGAATTCGACGAACTCTTAGCATTGGACGATGAATTAGAGCGTGAAACAGAAGCCAGCGGTGTGAAATCATCTGAAGCAGAGGTTTTAACCAAAGCTCAAAGGATCGTTCATGAGCTTAACAATGATAACACAGAGAGGATTGTGAATGGGTATGAGTTTGTTCTTGTTTTGGGTTATGCCCCTTGGTGTTCTAGAAGTGCTGAACTTATGCCCCATTTTGCTGAGGCTGCTAATTCTTTGAAGGAGTTTGGGAGTTCTCTTGTTTTGGCTAAGGTGGATGCTGATAGGTATCCTAAATCGGGTTCCTTTCTTGGGATCAAAGGGTTCCCTACTTTGCTTCTCTTTGTTAATGGCACCTCTCAGCCTTACTCTGGCGGTTTCACAAGGTAATTAATTTTTCTTCCCTTAAACTTTATTTATCTTGTTGGTTCTGTGTATGGATCATTGATTTTAATTCTACATTAATTACCATGGTTTATAACGGGTTGTCCGGTTGGTGAAGACTTGGAACCTGAGAGTGATTTCCTCTTAGGTTCAATCCCGCTAGGTGCAAACAATCTTTGTGTTGGACTAGTTAATATTAATACATATCAAAATGGACCCTGCTAGTGAACGGTGAGATTAGTCCTCTAGGATTAGACGGAATTGTGGCTGTGGCCCTTGTTTTAAACCCTATTTGTTATATGAAAGAATGACCCTAAGGCACCGATCAATGTTGAGCCATTTATTTGATAAATTGCTTGAATCTCTTGAAATGTTTATATGTTGAGATGTTTTTGTGATGCACCTTGGTGTCCGAGGAGTGCTTTCAATTTTACATTTTTCTGCTACTAGTATGTGCTTGGTGGCAGTGTTGGTTTGTGCTTTCTAGAGACTTGTTTATTGAATATTGATTTGTTTTGATGATGCCCTTGTTATCAAAGTCTTAAATTGAGGTCACCTTGCGATCTTTGATACCAGGAAAATTTGTAGTCAATATGTGGCTGATGCAACCTTAATCCTTGTCTCGGTATGGTTATAGAGACATCAAAAACCTAGATGTCCCATCCTGAATTGTGGTTGCGAATATTGTCTTAAAACTCATTATCGGAAAAACAACACCTCAATGCTCCGATAATTGTTTAACTATTTATGAAATAAATTACGCGAATCACTTGAAATGTTTAAATGCGGAGGTGTTTCTATGATGCTTTCAGTGATGATATAGTCATATGGGCAAGAAAAAGGACCGGTGCGCCTGTTATTCGGATAGGTACGGAGAAAGCAGCAGAGGAATTTCTGAAAAAGTATCACACTTTTCTCATTGGTCGGTTTGATAAATTTGAGGTAAGTGATATTTTCTCTTAAAGAAACACTGAATTTCAAAATTACATTATTTATGTTACTTGGTACTTTGTATTATAGCATATTTTGTATTAAAACTCCAGGGCCCTGAATACGACGAATTTGTGAGTGCTGCAAAGTCCGATAATGAAACTCAATTTGTTGAAGTGAGTAAGGTGGAGCTTGCCCGAATTCTTTATCCAGATATAAAGCCTACTGGTTACTTCCTTGGGATTGTTAAGAGCGAACCTGAAAGATACACCGCATATGGTGAGTCTTTCTTTGCTACTTCTCTAACTCAAATTAATTCTAGTCTTTTTACATTAAAAGATAAAAGCTAAACCGATACAACACAAAACTAGTTGAAATTTTACCAAATTGACAGCCAATGTATAACTTAGTCGAATTTGTATGACATTGATCATAGACATAGAAATATGCTTGTTTATGCACGCCATGAAAAAATTGCTTTCACTTGATTTTCTCCAAACATCGAAACCAAATAGTCAGGACTTACTAAGGAAATAGGAAAAACTTTATTGGTTATGTTGCAGATGGAGCTTTCACGTCGGATGAAATAATCGAGTTTTTAGGCTACAACAAATTTCCATTAGTTACAAAAATGACTGAAATGAATTCTGTCAGAGTCTACTCCAGCCCAATCAAGCACCAGGTTGATGATTTACACTTATTTATTCATTTATGTTTATGTTCAAGCTTAATATTAATAGCTAAAGTTAACTTTTTATTATTCTCTAGGTTTTTGTTTTTGCAAATAACGACGACTTCAAGAATCTTCTTGATCCACTTCAAGAAGTAGCAAGAACTTTCAAGTCCAAGGTAGTTAGTTAGTTGACCTGCATTTGGATTTGGAGCCTCGAAACCTTCATGCAACTTTCTGATCTAAACTTTTCCTTCAAATGCAGATAATGTTTATATATGTTGATATTAACGACGAGGACCTCGCAAAGCCCTTTCTAACAATGTTTGGACTTGAAGATTCAACAAATACTGTGGTAGCTGCATTTGATAAAGGAATGACCTCAAAGTTTTTGTTGGAGTCAAAACCAACACGAAGCAATATTGAAGTATTATCTTCTGTTCATATTAATCACCCATTGAACGATCACCTAATGAACGAATCTAATTAATGCTAACATGGACTTATGCAGGAGTTCTGCAATAATCTTGTGCAAGGTTCTTTGTCAACTTATTTCAAGTCGCAGCCAATACCAGATAACGTGAGGACCATTTGACATTTTTCCGCATAGTTTTCCTTTGCATTGTTTGCGGTTCTTTATTAGCCTTTCAATTTAAGCAATTAAATCGATTTATATGTAAAATATTTCTGCTTCATTCATTTGTATATGGTAATGGCATTTCAACTTGCAGACTGAAGCTAGTGTCCAAGTTGTTGTCGGAAAAACATTTGATGACGAAGTTTTGAACAGCGAGAAGGACGTGATTTTAGAGGTTTGTGAAGTTTTATTCTCTTCTATGTCTCTTCTATGCATCGATTGTTAACACTTCAATGAATTAAATGGTACACTTAACCGAAACAATAACGCGCGTGTCCAAATTCTGTCACATATCAATTTGCAGACACCTCTATTTCACAGAATTCAATAAGAGCATTTTCGTATGCAATTAAAAGCCTGTCTTATTGCTTATTTGCTTATGCATCAGTTGATTTTAACTCGCGAGTCATTACTGTAAAACAGGTATTCACACCTTGGTGTTTCAACTGTGAGGACACAAGCAAGCAAGTAGAGAAATTGGCAAAGCACTACAAAGGATCAAGTAATCTACTATTTTCGAGGATAGATGCTTCAGTAAATGAACATCCAAAACTGCAAGTAAGTGTCATTAAAAAATTTGCTGTCTCAGTTTTATTCTATTTAATGATAAACAAAACTCTGAACAATATTGATAATAATTATGATCGAAGTTTTATTAATTGAAAGTGAGTTTAACTTTTTTTAATGTTTCAGGTGAATGAGTTCCCGACACTTTTGCTTTACAAAGCAAATGATAAGACAAATCCGGTAATTACTTATTAGCACCGTGATTTTGATGATAGAATTTTAATTAATATAATTACCTCGATTCTATAACGCAACCTTTGTTTTATGCAGATCAAGCTTCCTACAAAAGCTAGTTTGAAAGAATTGGCCACATTGATCAAGAAACACATAAAAGTCAAGAATGAAGTCGCGAAAGATGAGCTATAGATTAAACGAAAAATGTTGCGAGAGAAAAGTAGTTAACTTCTAGAAAAGAAACATTGTGGAAAATATATAAATTAGGATAATTTACTTGAGCATTTTCAAACTTTGTTCAGATTCCCCTTCTTTTTTGGGTGAACCAGATGTAACTTAGATTGTTTTCAGAGTTAGTTCACTGCAAAATGGCAAAAAGCTTGAGTAGTGATGAACTGTGTACTGGTCCATATTTCTCCATTCAAAGCTTATAGAAAACATCCCCTATAAAATACATTCATAAGACGGAAACACATAATTCATAAGAGGGAAATTTCTTTAACAAGAGTGTAAAAGTTTTGTAAAGAACAATACTCTTGTAAATGAAAGTGAAACACATAATTCATATGATACATGCAAATATGTCAAACTTGCAACCAAAATTTAAGTAGATGTCTCTATCACAAAATAAAACAGACAACTAAATTTGATGTCAAACCCCACCACATACACCGGCACTGAGTGTAAAGAGAAACCATCAAATCTAAACAGACGTAATAATTAATGAATACACGAGATGCATGATCCTAAAGTGAAGCTCCAACTCATCAAATAGTGAGAGTCAATATTCAATTGCTCAAAGATATCTTCCCATTCCTATCTCTTATTCTCAGGGTTTATATCTTTTAATCCTATCTCTTATTTTCAGGGTTTTCATGTGTAAAAGTCCTACCCAAGTTGAAGGGAAATTTTTATAGGATTGCATTAAAATCTGGCGTGTTGTAAGGGATAGAATGTTGGGGTAGCACTTATAATAAAAAAAGATATTGAAAAATAAACTTTAGTGATTTGAACATGTAATGAGGAGACCAATAAATTATGTAGAAAGGAGAGTAGATTAAATTGAGAGAATTTAAACAATTAGAAAGAGAGAGACTTAGAAAAACTATAAAAGAAACTTTTTATAAAGATATCGGATTTAATAATTTAAATAGAAACATAATTCTAGATAAAACATTATGACAAAAATTAATTCATGTAGTCGACCCATTTGGAGGGATAAGACATAGTTTGTTGTATTTCTCTCCAAACTCTATATATCCCTCATTTATAATGAATAGGGGAGTGAAATAAAGAAGGAGATAGAGTTAAGAGAATAGAGAGAGAGAAATGAGGGGACCCAAACCCTTTCAAACATGTCATGATGATGATTAAATAGGACCAGGATCATCTTATTCATTTTTCTCTTCTTTTCTCTCCAAACTCTTTATCTCTCTTAATCACACTCTCACTCATCATTAAAAAAACAAAAATATAATAAGAGAGACAGTGAAATTAAGAGAGATAGAGAGGAAGGAGAAAGAAATAAAAGAGAAGATCCAAAGTGATTAAAAACATTTCTATGAAAGAAAATTTGTCACATCAGTATCATATCACTCACGAAATGCAATCTCATGCGCCTAATGAACATAATACATTTTCAAGTAACATATTTGACCTCAATTTTTTATAAAGTACAGTAATATACTTGATTAAAAAATGGTACACTTAAGAAAGTTTCAGCATATATTTACTGATGAAAAATAAGATGTCAACATTTATTACAAATATCATTGCTGAAATACAAGAAGAAAATCTAAGCCACTAGTGAGATACAAGAAGGACAAGTTTTCCTAGGTTTTTCATTGATGAAAATGCAGACTATATCACCAATTTGGAGGATGCAGAATATATCACCAATTTGATCGAAACAGTATTTTGGCACCAATCTTGCATGTGAAGCTGACTATTCAAAGAACTCTTATCAACATTCACAGCCTGTTGACCTCTGTTGCCGTCCACCGCCACCAACGTCAATCGTTTCAGGCATGTATCTGTCATAATCAACAACCAGTGATCAAATCAAATATCCAGGACATCGCTCCAACCATCCTCCTAAGAGAGAATTACTTGAAGCTAGCTAGTGCTCAAATTGAAATAGCATAGCAACTTTTACATTCTTTCATATTGGTAAAATGAAAAACAAAAATAAATCAAAGCCACTATATCTTAAAATCAGATACTAGTATTTTTTTTTTCCTTCTCTCCCTTGCCATCTATAATATTCTTAATGCTGCTAATAAAAGTTCATAGATGGTTCACAGTTAACAATGTGCGTTAAAAAAACACTAAACTTTACGAGGACTCACACTTCTTCTTCAGGTTCATTCTTGAGAGCGTTCTTTGTTATACACTCAAAAGCAGCTTCAACATTGAATCCCTCCTTTGCAGAGGTCTCAAAGTATGGTATGTTTCCCTTGGAAGCACACCATGCCTTTGCTTTCTTCTCAGAAACCTAAACAGAAGGGATAACAAGAAATGAAGAGTTGTAGAATTAATCTCCCATACACAGTGTAAACCAAACCCCTTTCCAGGGGGAAGAACATCTATTAATTACACATGGTTGAATTCTGAAAAATATCTTTTATATATGTTCCGAAGTGATTATTTTATGAGACGATAAATGACTTACAACACGGCCATTCCCACCATCAACATCTACTTTGTTTCCCAACACCACAAATGGGAAGTTTTCAGGGTCAGATGGACTGGCCTGAAAATCAAATCAATTAGGTATATAATGTTAATCACCGTCCTTTGGAAACTGTATTAAGATCACTCAAAAGTCAGATTAAAAATTACCTGAATAAGGAATTCTTCTCGCCAGTGGTTAAGATTTTCAAAAGATTTCATGACATTTACATCATACACAAGGACACAGCAATCTGCACCTCGGTAAAAAGCCACGCCAAGACTTTGAAACCTCTCTTGACCAGCAGTATCCCAGATCTACGAATACAAGGAGAACATCTTTATTTTGGATGATTACAAATAATAAATTCTCCTAAATGAAAGTGAACTGTGAGCAATCAAAAAAATACGATCTCCCATATAGTATACATATTAAGAAAAAAGATCAATTTAATCAAAAAAATTGGTGATTATTGAATCAATCTAGCCGGCCCCACTTAGTGGAATAAGGCTTGTTTGTTGTTGGTTATTGAATCAATGTAATGGTCCATAGTAAACTAAAGCATTGATTCCTTTATGCAGCAAAGAGAAGTATGCACTTAACCCAACCATGGCATCACATCTCAAGCACAATGGCAAGTATTCAATTGAACAAACAGACAAGCACAATATCTAAATCAAAAAACAAGCGTTATTTTAATCAAATGATGGTTGTTGTTGTTATTTTAGAATTAGAAGTAAAAAGCCCATTCAAATGAGAACGGAAGATAGTGCATATAAACTAAAATTCACATATTACTTAGAAATATTGGTGGTTTTACAAACAATATGCATTTATGTTTCTTTTATGAAATGGCAAATGTTAGTATTATTTTGGGGGTGGAAATCGAACCTCGACCTCTTTATCCCTTACCTCCTTAACTCTCTCACCTAAATCACCAAACCAACCTAATATCCCCATATTATGCATTAAGTAAGGGATATGTATGTAAAAAATTCATGTTAACTTATTCATGTTAACTTGGTCAAATAACTAAAGCTAGAGGAAGACCTTGAAAAACTAAAAGAGAAGTTATTAAAAAAGATCTCGAAATTAATGATTTGGATAGAAACATGGTCATGGATAAATTATTATGACAAAAGTTGATCCATGTAGCCGACTCCACTTAGTGGGATAAGGCTAGGTTGTTGTTGTAAATTATTCAAACATATTGTATATTGAGTTTTAAGAATTTTTCAGAATCTGTGTTGCCTTGTCTATGTACCATATTAAGTATCAGACCTTTATAGATCCTAAAACATGTCATATAACTAACTCGTAACGTGCTATTGAGGTGACAAAAACTGACTTAGATTAGATACAAGGTAATAAGGAAATAAGAAAATAAAACAGCCAGCCAAGTCCAAACAACAATAAGTGGGATCGGCTACATGGATCAACTTTCGCCATAATGTTCTATCCAAGACCAAACTTCTACCCAAATCGCTAATCTCGAGGTCTTTCAGAATAATTTTTCTTACAGTTTTTCTAGGTCTTCCTCCACCTTTAGTTGTTTGACTTCTCTTCATCTGACCTACTCTCATTACCTAGTTGATCCATGTCATAGAGATTCCACAAAGTTATACGTTGGCTATCGACTACCTAACATAACTCTCTCCTTTTATCCAGTCTTGGGACCGGCTACGCATAGCAGAGCAAAATGACAAGCAAGTAAAATTGCACTATTAAATAAAACAGCATGCACCAAAAATATTCTCGCATCGAAAAAGAAACATGACATTCTCCTAAATCTTACCTGCAATGTGAACAACCTATCTTCATACTGAACTTCCTTGGTGAGAAAATCAGCTCCAATGGTAGCTTTATACTGATTACTAAACTTTCGATTCACATACCTAGCACATACAGGAATATTCAATCATTTCAACACAAGAATATTAATCAAACAAATCATGGTAAATAACATTATCAAACAAAAGAGAGTTTTGCAGCATACTGATTCATCAATGAAGTTTTCCCAACCCTACAAAACAAAAATAAAATACCAATTAGCAAACAAAACCTAACTAATTAACAACAATTGTGATCCATAAAGCTACAAATCGATTGAATCTAAAACCATAATTCCAAATTCGAATGTAGCAATAACCTAATCTTTGATCAGCCATTTTTGTTGATGGAATTCAAATTGGAAAAAAATAGGGGGAAAGGGGAAATTTACCCGCTATCACCGAGGATGATGACTTTTAATAACATGCGCCGGCGAGAAGCCATGGATGAAGAATTGGAAAAATCTGGGAATCGGGATTGGTTTTTGTGTTGTGGGAGGGAGGGAGTTAGAGATGCAGAAGAGTTGAAGGACAGGTGGATGAAGAAGTAAACGATAATTACAAAATGATGACCTGTACAATCATTGCAACCCAACAATTACAACACGACTCATAATCACATTATACACATCACTTTTTTAATTTAAATTATTTTAAAAAAGGGTAACAAAATTAATTTAATTTTTTTCTGCAAATTTTAATTATTTAAGAGAGTAAGGGCCTGTTTGCTGAAAAATTGCGATCAGCTGGTTTTTTTTTTCAATAAAATTGTTTTTCAATTTTTAAAAAGTAAAAACTGAAGAATTTGTTTGATAAAATCTTTTTAACAAAATAGTTTTGTTTTCCAGCTTTAAAAACTAAAAATAGAAAAGTTGTAAAACCTGTTTCCGTTTCCTGTTTCAATTTTTTGTTTGATATCTATAAAATGAAAACTTGCGGAAAACACATGTTTTCATTAGAGCATATCCAATTGTGCAATTTATTTTTGGGTTTTTTGTGGGACCAATTAAGACACATCATCTTGAAATAACTCTTTTAATTTTCACTTCAATGGTGCAACTTTAAAGAACTGATATTGGATCCCACAACTTTACTTCATATATTAATATTTTATTTAAATTTTATTTTTTTAAACTTAAAAAAAAATTAAATTTAAATATTTAAATGTAACAATTTTAAATTATTCTAATATAAAAGCAAAAGAAATATTAAAATAACATAAAAAAGAAAGAGTTTAAAGGTAGTGCACTGACAGTGTGAACAAATTTTACACATACAACCAATCAAAATTCTTACACTTGCCATGACATATTAGTTTTTTTTAATTAAAATTGTGTTTTAATTGGATACATGATTGTGATTGGTTGACAGTGTAAAAAAACTTTACACTGTCAGCGCATATCCCTTTTTCTCAAAAAGAAAAAGGAAATGAAAACAAACCTGGAAAACAACTATGTACTGTTTTATTTATATTATTTATATTATTTTATTCAAAGCAACGTTGCATTAGAATGCAACGGTCTCCCATGCTGGCGAACTCCAATGGTCACGTTATTAAAAAAGCAGCGTTTCTATGAATTCCATGTTGGCGAACCAAGTCTAAAAACCTCCGTTGGAGGTGCTCTTAATGATATTTTAGTAATTTTTTAATGAATAAAATTTATTTACAATTTTTTATGTGTGATTTTTATTATTTTTTAATGAAAATATAATAATTGTATAATTTCCTCTTACACTAATGTAAATTTCTCCTATTTTCATTCACTAAATGATATTTAAGTATATTTGTAATAGTTTTATTAGAAAATAGTAAGAACCACACCTAAAGAATTTTACTTAAGTTTTGTCATTTTTCAATTCTTTATTTTAACTCCACAATGATTAATAATTAAGGTGCACTATTTTTGCATTAAATTATAACTAATAAATTATATTCACCCACTCATCTCTTTTTTTTAAACCAAAAAAATAATTAAATATTAATAATCAAAAGAAATGAATACAAGAGACACAAGAGGGGGACCAAGTCAAAACATCTCAAGAACAAAGCCTAAGTCTAGGGGTTCTCGCCTTGTCTAACAAGTAATCTGATAAAATGTCCTTATACACAAAATTAAACAAAGAGAAAATTTTGCTCTTTAAGTCGATATTAGCTAATATGTCCGCACAAAAATTGGCTTCTCGAAAGATATGAGAAATCTTAAAATCAATGTCAAACGTATACTTCCAACAGTTAAGCAACGAGTTTTAATAATCCACGCCACCAAGGAAGGGTTAGAGAAAGCTTTAACAGCTAAAAGGCTATCAGTTTCAATCCAAAGCTTCGACCAACACGTCTCTTTAGCTTTTTCAATGACCACAATGGCTGCCATGAATTCAAGCTTCGACCAACACATCTCTTTAGCTTTTTCAATGACCACAATGGCTGCCATGAACTCAATGAGAGGAGGTCCTTCACCCAAGAAAACACAAAAGCTAATAATGTGATTTGCATGGTTATCTCTAAAAATCCCTCCAATGGCAACAAGAGGTGGAGTATCAGCAGCCTACCCATCAATGTTACAATTGATCCACCCAACAGTAAGAGGACACCAGATAGAATCAATGCACACTCTAGGCAAACGTGGCTGAATGTTGACATCAAATTTCGTAGAAGTAAGTTTTCCAACAAGTTTAGCTCTTGCCATGACCATATATATATATATATATATATATATAATTATATATATATATATATATATATATATATATATATATATAATTATATATTCCAATTATATATATATATATGTGAGATATTGGATCGAACTCTAGTATTGTCGAAGGGTAACTTCTTGGTTCGACAGTTCGACAGAGTTAAGCATGAAGTCGAAGGATTGTTCACATGCTGGTGTCGAAGTGTGCATGCTGTAGTCGAAGATGGGTCTAGCATGCAGATGTCGAAGATGCTAGGGTTGTTAGCATGTTAAATTAGGTTTTAGTGTTTAAACCCTAATTTGTTAAGTTAACTTGTTTATTAAGTTGGCTTGTGTAATGGGCCTTGCTGAAAAAGCCCATTAGTTAGTATGTTAGGTTTTATTATAAATAGCATACTAGTCTCTCATCATTGCTAAGCTGCAAATCCTAATTTAGGGTGAGAGAGGTTATTTGTTATTCTTGTAAACTTGTAATCTTGTTCTAAGAGAAAGTGAAAGAATAACAGTTATAACCAATTCTTGTGTTCTTATTCTCTTCCATAATTCCCTATTATACTTTGTTATTGGTATCGTTTTTCACAACAAATTGGTGCGGTGAGCGTGGAGAAGATGCCTTCAACAAAGTATGAGATTGAAAAGTTCACCGGAGTGAATGATTTCGGTATGTGGCGCTTGAAGATGAAAGCTCTACTGGTTCAGCAGGGTTGTTTGGAAGCGTTGAAGGGAGAGGCAGCCATGAATGCAGAATTGACGGCAGCGGAGAAGACGAATAAGATCGAGAAAGCACACAGCGCAATTTTGTTGAGCCTTGGTGATAAGGTTCTCCGGCAGGTATCAAAGGAGACGACGGCATCAGGGTTATGGGTGAAACTTGAAAGTTTGTATATGACCAAATCGCTGGTAAATCGACTCTACCTGAAGCAAGCTTTGTATTCATTCAAGATGATTGAAGACAAAGTATTGGCTGAGCAGTTGGATATGTTCAACAAGCTGATTCTTGATCTTGAAAATATTGATGTGAAGATCGATGATGAAGATCAAGCGCTGTTACTATTGTGTTCTTTGCCTCGATCACATGCTCACTTCAAAGAAACTCTCTTGTATGGAAGGGAGTCCCTGACGTTTGAAGAAGTTCAATCAGCCTTGTACTCTAAGGACTTGAATGAACGAAAGGAGCATAAACCTTCGACTGTTGGCGAAGGTTTGGCCGTTAAAGGAAAACTCTTACGAAAGGATGGTAAGTTCGACAAGAAGAAAGGCAAAAGCCAGTCGAAGACTTACAGTGGCGAAGCATCTGGCATTCGATGCTACCATTGTAAGAAGGAGGGTCACACAAGAAAGGTGTGCCCTGAACGCTTGAAATATCATGGAGGTAAGGATAATGGCAACGCTGCCATTGTTCAAGATGATTTCGAATCATCTGATGTTCTTGTGGTTTCAAGCAGTGACTCTAAGAAGGAGTGGATTATGGATTCAGGTTGCACTTGGCACATGACTCCAAACAAAGACTTGTTCGAGGAATTATGTGATCAAGATGGTGGATCAGTATTGCTGGGAAACAACAAGGCTTGCAAGATTGCAGGTGTTGGATCTGTGAGATTCAAGCTCTATGATGAGTCAATAAGGTTGTTGACTGAAGTCAGGTATGTTCCTGATTTGAAGAGAAATTTGCTTTCTCTTGGTGAATTCGACAAGAAAGGATATGTTTTCCAAGGAGAGAAAAGTATCCTAAGAGTCATGAAGGGTTCGAAGGAAGTCTTGAGAGGCGTGAAGAAACAAGGCTTGTATACCCTTGAGGCTGAAGTTGTAAGTGGTTCGACAAATGTTGCATCCACGAAACCTTTGTCGAAAACAGAAATCTGGCACATGAGATTGGGCCATGTCAGTGAAAGGGGTCTGGTCGAATTAGGGAAACAAAATCTGCTTGGTGGAGACAAAGTCGAAAAGCTGAAGTTTTGTGAACCCTGTGTACTTGGAAAATCTTGCAGAGTGAAGTTCAACAAAGGCAAACAAAGAACACATGGATCCCTTGATTACATCCATGCTGATCTTTGGGGTCCTGCAAGGTGTCCATCACATTCAGGAGCAAGGTATTTTCTATCCATAGTAGATGATTATTCCAGAAAATTATGGGTATTCATCCAGAAGACTAAGGATGAAACTTTTGAGAATTTCAAAAGTTGGAAGACTCTGGTTGAAAATCAGACTGGCAGAAAGGTCAAGAGGTTGAGAACCGACAATGGCCTTGAATTTTGCAATGAAGCATTCGACAGTTTTTGTGCTGTCTCTGGTATTGCAAGGCATAGAACTACTGCAGGTACTCCACAGCAAAATGGTTTGGCTGAAAGGTTTAATCGAACTATTTTGGAGAGAGTCAGATGCATGTTGACTAGTGCGGGGTTAACAAAGGTGTTCTGGGCTGAGGCTGTTTCGACAGCAACATATCTGATAAACAGATGTCCTTCGATAGCGTTAGATATGAAGACACCTGAAGAAGTTTGGTCGGGACATCCACCAGATCTCGACAAACTGAGAGTATTTGGCTGCGTAGCCTATGCTCACATTAGGCAAGACAAGGTCGAACCTAGAGCTCTGAAATGCATGTTCATGGGATACCCTGAAGGAGTCAAAGCTTATAGGCTATGGTGCCTAGAGCCAGGTCACAGGAGGTGTATCACCAGTCGAGATGTAGTTTTCAATGAAGCTGAAATGGATTTTAAGAAAACTAATGATGTTGGTCAAAGTACAGAAACATCAGACGAAGAGCTGGAACAGGTAGAGATTCCTGTTGAGGTGGAGCATGTTGATGCTGAATTGCATATCCCAGATGAAGTCGAAGAAGAAGCAGAAGATGCTGAAGTTGAGGAAACTGACGATGACTACCTATTGTCGAGAGATAGGTCGAGAAGAGTCATCAAGCCACCTCAGAGACTTGGATATGCAGATCTTATAGCTTATGCCTTAATCTCTGCAAGTGAGGTTCTAGACGAAGAACCTAGAGACTATAAGGAAGTTATGAGGAGTCGAAATAAGACTGAATGGCTGAAGGCCATGGATGATGAGATGAAATCTCTTCATGATAATCATACTTGGGAACTGATCAAGAAACCTGTTGGGGCAAGGTTAGTCAGCTGTAAATGGATTTTCAAAGTTAAGGAAGGAATTGAAGGAGTGACGTCGAAAAGATACAAGGCAAGGTTAGTTGCAAGGGGTTTCACTCAGAAAGAAGGTGTCGACTTCAATGATGTGTTTTCTCCTGTTGTGAAGCATAGGTCCATTCGAATGTTGCTTGCCATGGTGGCACAGTTCGATCTTGAACTGGAACAGATGGATGTGAAGACTGCGTTCTTGTATGGTGATCTAGATGAAACGATCCTGATGAGGCAACCTGAAGGGTATGTCGAAAAGGGGAAGGAAGATTATGTGTGCAAGTTAAAGAGATCTTTGTATGGGCTGAAACAATCTCCTCGACAGTGGAATAGGAGATTCGACAAGTTCATGGCACGCATAAGTTTCATTAGAAGTCAGTTCGACCACTGCGTTTACTTCAGATTTCGACCTGGTAATTCATTTGTTATTTTGTTGCTTTATGTGGATGATATTCTCATAGCAAGCAACAATGTTGAAGATGTGATGAGGGTGAAGGCTGAACTCAATAAGGAGTTCGATATGAAGGATCTGGGAGCTGCTTCCAGGATTCTTGGAATTGACATTCGAAGAGATAGAAAGAAGTCGAAGTTATGTCTATCTCAAGAGGCATATCTACGGAAGATTCTTGAAAAGTTTGGTATGTCGAATTCGAAGCCAGTTGTGACTCCAACAAACCCTCAATTCAAGCTGAGTATTGATCAGTGTCCCAGTACTGATGTCGAAAGAGCCTATATGAATAGCATCCCATATGCTAATGTAGTTGGTTCTTTGATGTATGCTATGGTCTGTACTAGACCCGACATAGCATACGCAGTAAGCCTTGTAAGCAGGTACATGGCGAATCCTGGAAAGGCTCACTGGCAAGCATTGAAGTGGATTCTAAGGTACATAAATGGATCTCTAAACAGAGTCTTAATTTATGGTGGAGCCTTGGGTGAAGATAGTAAAGCAGCAATAGAAGGATATGTCGACTCTGATTATGCAGGTTGTATGGATTCTAGAAAGTCTATTTCTGGATATGTTTTCACTATGTTTGGCACAGCAATTAGTTGGAAAGCAACTCTTCAGAAGGTTGTTGCTCTATCAACCACTGAAGCGGAATATATTGCTCTCACTGAAGCTGTGAAAGAAGCATTGTGGCTTGAAGGTTTTGCGAAAGAGCTGAAACTTCAAGGTCGAGGTATCACTGTTAAATGTGATAGTCAAAGTGCAATACACCTGTCAAAGAATTCAGCCTATCATGAGCGAACTAAGCACATTGATGTGAGGTTGCATTTCGTCAGAGGAGTAATCGAGCGTGGAGAAGTCCAAGTGCTGAAGGTTTCGACTGAAGACAATGCTGCTGATATGATCACCAAGACATTGCCGAGTTGCAAGTTTTTCCACTGTATGCAGTTGATAAAGCTGCATGAAGAAAGCTAGTCTGTTCCTTGACGTTGTAGAGTTAGGTCCAAGGTGGAGATTTGTGAGATATTGGATCGAACTCTAGTATTATCGAAGGGTAGCTTCTTGGTTCGACAGTTCGACAGAGTTAAGCATGAAGTCGAAGGATTGTTCACATGCTGGTGTCGAAGTGTGCATGCTGTAGTCGAAGATGGGTCTAGCATGCAGATGTCGAAGATGCTAGGGTTGTTAGCATGTTAAATTAGGTTTTAGTGTTTAAACCCTAATTTGTTAAGTTAGCTTGTTTATTAAGTTGGCTTGTGTAATGGGCCTTGCTGAAAAAGCCCATTAGTTAGTATGTTAGGTTTTATTATAAATAGCATACTAGTCTCTCATCATTGCTAAGCTGCAAATCCTAATTTAGGGTGAGAGAGGTTATTTGTTATTCTTGTAAACTTGTAATCTTGTTCTAAGAGAAAGTGAAAGAATAGCAGTTATAACCAATTCTTGTGTTCTTATTCTCTTCCATAATTCACTATTATACTTTGTTATTGGTATCGTTTTTCACAACAATATATATATATATATATATATATATATATATATATATATATATATATATATATATATATATATAATTGGAATATACTGACGGTGTAAAGAAGTTTTACACCATCGGTGAATCACAACCGTTAATCTGTTAGAAGTGTTTGATTTTTATTTTTTTAAAAGTAATATAATTAAGTAGTTGTTTTGAATTGATAATGTAAAAAGTTTTACACTGACAGTGCATAGTAATTAAACTTTTTATATATATATATATATATATATATATATATATATATATATATATATATATATATATATATATATATATATATATATATAACTTAAAATATTAGATTTTAGGTTCTTAAAAATGTTCATTGGTAAAAATTAAAATACAGAAACAATTTTTTCAAATAAGTTTTGACAAAACGGATGTGCACTGACAGTAGGGCTGGAAATGAGTCGAGTCGAACTCGCCTCAGCTCATTTTGACTCGTTATGAATTGGTCGAGTTCGAGTTCATGACGAATTTTTTTTCCAGCTCAAACTCGACTCGTTAAGAATTGGTCGAGTTTGAGTTCGAGTTCGAGTTTATCTTGAACTTTTTTTTAGGTCAAACTCGACTTGTTAGAAGTTCACGAACATCTCGATTAGCTTGTTAGGTTCAACTCGCTTATTTCACGGACTTAAAAGTAATTTTTTAAAGTCTATTTTTTTACATATATATTTGACATTTTAAATTAACATTTTTTAAATAAAAAATATAGAAATAAAATAAATTTTATAAGATTGGAATTTATACGATGTTAATTTTATTTGTATAATTATTTGTAGAAATATTTTGGTCACTAGAGAATATAAATTATCAATTAAAACCGTTAGATTAAAATAAAATATGATACTAAGATTTAGAACAAATATTTAAACCTACTCTTAAATACAATATAATATATCTCATATATAATCGAGTTGACTCATGAACCTAACGAGTCGATTTCTTAAAATATAATATACTACCAAGCAGATTTTATTTTATTTCATTTTTTCAAAACAATTTCTTAAAATTAATTTATAAATCTATTTTTAAAAATAGAAAATCAAAACTCAATCAAACAGGCTACTCTCTGAGTTTTTTTTAAGTGTTATTTTTTTACTTTTTCTTAATATCAAGATAATTAATAATTGTGGTTACTTTTTAAACAATGATTACTTTTTGTCTATAATATCCTTAATTTTTTAATAATTAATTTTACTTTTTTCTCTCTATAATAAATAAGTAGGGGTAAAATTGACAAGATTATCATCATTTCTACTTAGAATTTTGAAATGACACTTAAAAAGGAACAATTTTTTTTTAAAAGTGACACTTATAAAAGAAAAGAGGGAGGGAGTAGTTGATAGCTTATAGCTTGTGACTGATGATTGATAGCTTATAGTTAATAAATTAATTGAAGTGTTTGATAAAATTTGTGATTCAACTAAAATAATAAGGGTAAAAAGGACGAAAAATGATAAGTTATAAACTATAAGCTAAAACCTTGTTTGAAATAGCGTCTAAAAAATAAATTATAAACTAGCAAAATAAACTAGTGATGAAAAGATTGTTATCAAACGGGTCTAAATTGTCATTTAGGCTTATAAGTTATAAGTTATAAGCTCAAAAATATGTCTTACCAAATAGACTATAATAGTTTAAGGCTCTGTTTCGTACGACACAATTATGAGCTTATAAATTATAGCTTATATGCACATATGATAATTTAGACCTATTTGGTAATCGTTTTTCATCTCGATCTTATAACTTATTTTCTAGACGCTATTCCAAATATAATAAGTGTATAATTTCCTCTTACACTACTGCAAATTTCTCCTATTTTCATTCACTAAATGATATTTAAGTATATTTATAGTATTTTCATTAGAAAATAGTAAAAACCACACATAAAGAATTGTACCTAAGTTTTGTCCTTTTAATTCTTTATTTTATTTTAACTCCACAATGATTAATAATTAAGGTGCACTATTTTTTCTATAGTGTACGGTAAAAATTTTAAAATGTCATATTTTGCATTAAATTATAACTAATAAATTATTTTCACCCACTCATCTCATTTTTTTTAAACCAAAAAAATAATTAAATATTAATAATCAAAAGAAAGGAATACAAGAGACACAAGAGGGGGACCAAGTCAAAACCTCTCAAGAACAAAGCCTAAGTCTAGGGGTTCTCGTCTTGTCTAACAAGTAATCCGATAAAATGTCCTTATACACAAAACTAAACCAAGAGAAAATTTTGAGAAATCTTAAAATCAATGTCAAACGTATACTTCCAACAGTTAAGCCAACGAGTTTTAATAATCCACGCCACCAAAGAAGGGTTAGAGAAGGCTTTAACAGCTAAAAGGCTATCCGTTTCAATCCAAAGCTTCGACCAACGCATCTCTTTAGCTTTCTCAATGGCCACAATGGCTGCCATGAATTCAGCCATGAGAGGAGGTCTTTCACCCAAGAAAAAACAAAAGCTAATAATGTGATTTGCATGGTTATCTCTAAAAATTCCTCCACTGGCAGCAAGAGGTGGAGTACCAGCAGTTGTCCCATCAATGTTACATTTGATCCACCCAACAGTAAGAGGACACAGATGGAATCAATGCACACTCTAGGCAAACGTGGCTGAATGTTGACATCAAAATTCTTAGAAGTAAGTTTTCCAACAAGTTTAGCTCTTGCCATGACCATATATATATATATTTAATTGGAATACACTGACGGTGTAAAGAAATTTTAAACCAACGGTGAATCACAACCGTTAATCTGTTGGAAGTGTTTGATTTTTATTTTAATTTTTTTTAAAAGTAATATAATTGAGTAGCTATTATGCATTGATAATGTAAAAAGTTTTACACTGACAGTGCATAGTAATTAAACACACACACATATATATATATATATATATATATATATATATATATATATATATATATATATATATATATATATATATATATATATATATATATATATATATATATATATATATATATATATATATATATATATATATATATATATATATAACTTAAAATATTAGATTTTAGGTTCTTAAAAATGTTGATTGGTAAAATTTAAAACATAGAAACAATATTTTCAAATAAGTGGGTCTGTTTGGTAAAAATGGTGGTTGACTGATAAGCTAGCTGATAGCTCATAGCTTATGACTGATGGTTGATAACTGTTGACTTATAGCTTATAGCGGATGGTTGAGACTGATAGCTTATAAGCTCATTGAAGTGTTTGGTAAAATTAGCGGTTCAATTAACTTATAAATGTAAAATGACATAAAAGATATTTAATATATAATTATTTTATTTTAAATTAAAATAAATTATAAGGGTTAAAAATGAATTTTAATTAAAATAATAAGGATAAAAAAGGAAGAAAGTATAATAAGTTATAAGACATAAGCTAAAACGCTATTTGAAATAGCGTCTGGAAAATAAGCTATAAGCTAATAAAATAAGCTATAAGTTCGTGATGAAAAGACCGTTACCAAACAGGTCTAAATTATCAAATGAGCTTATAAGACATAAGACATAAGCTATAAGCTCGAAAACATGTCTTACCTAACAGAGCCAAAAGGGATATGCACTGACAGTGTAAAATCATAACTATGTATTCAATTAAAACACAATTTTAATTTAAAAACACTAATATGACATGGCAAATGTAAGAATTTTGATTGGTTATATGTGTAAAGTTAGTTTACATTGTCAGTGCACTTACCTTTAAGCTCATAAGTCTTTAATGTTTTATTCTTAAAGTAGTTTTTAAAAATAAAACTACCAAGCAGATTTTATTTTATTTTATTTTTTCAAAACAATTTCTTAAAATTAATTTATAAAACTATTTTTAAAAATAGAAAATCAAAACTCAATCAAACAGGCTACTCTCTGAGTTCTTTTTTAAGTGTTATTTTTTGACTTTTTCTTAATATCAAGACAATTAATAATTGTGGTTACTTTTTAAACAATTATTATTTTTTTGTCTATAATATCCTTAATTTTTTAATAATTAATTTTATTTTTTTTCTCTCTATAAGTTAACTTTGTTTGAAATAGCGTCTGAAAAAT
Source organism: Vicia villosa (assembly GCF_029867415.1). Classification (NCBI taxonomy): domain Eukaryota; kingdom Viridiplantae; phylum Streptophyta; class Magnoliopsida; order Fabales; family Fabaceae; genus Vicia; species Vicia villosa. The sequence goes on along the minus strand of NC_081181.1, from coordinate 228,145,411 downwards.
AAATTAAAGGCTAGCAAAATAAACTTGTGATGAAAAGATTGTTATCAAACGGGTCTAAATTGTCATTTGAGCTTATAAGTTATAAGTTATAAGCTCAAAAATATGTCTTACCAAACAGACTCTAATAGTTTAAGGCTCTGTTTCATACGACACAATTATGAGCTTATAACTTATAACTTATAGGCTCATATAATAATTTAGACCTATTTGGTAATCGTTTTTTCATCTCGATCTTATAACTTATTTTCTAAACGCTATTTTAAATTGTGTTTTACCTTATAACTTATAGCTTATCATTTTTCTTTTTTTTAATCTTTTTTTTTTGGAAATAAAATTACTTTATTAGCAAAAAAAACATTACACACGAAGCGGTTCAAAAGAATCCATCTTACCAGATAGTTCATATCTTATAAAAAACCTAATATTAAGGCATCATTTAGCTGCTCAAATGTTTCCTAAATTTTTTTCACCCATCTAAACGCAACATAATCAATTATCTTGGACCCTATAGACTGAGCACTGGCAGTTTTCCCAAAACAAGACTGATTCCTCAAGTTCCATAGTTCATAAATTATCTCAGCAATGGCACATTTTATAAATCTTGTTTTTCCTCATTTTCCTTTACAGCTACATATCATCCACTTTACTTCCTCTTCCCAAGCATCCGGGGAGTGATCACAATTGAGCCATTGTAGCACCTGAATCCATATTTCTCGAAGTTCATTAGACTGAAAGAATATGTGGTTCAATGTCTCTTTTTCACTACAGATGCAGCAGTTGTCCTCCTGTATCAAACCAAAATTATGCAGACGATATTTGGTTGCCATATTTCCATGGCATGCCAACCACAGGATAAAGACAGCTACAGGTCTTGCCAAATTACCTATCACCAAGTTCCTTTATTTCAACTCTTCGTATGACTCTTGCATAACCTCGTATATGCTCCTTGTGTGAAATTTGTCAACATGCAACTTAAACCAAACAGAGCTTTGTGTAACAGTTTGCCTTTGTTTTAAAATAGCTTTGAGAATCCATGAAGTACTTTTCCTTATATCCATTATCATGATGCTTTGCTTCTTCACATAATAACAATGGATCCACTTGATCCATAGGCTATTCTTTTTACCATTCAGATTCCATATCAACTTTGCCATATTTACATTGTCCCGTTCTTCCAGTTCTATGATGTTCAATCATCTTTGTGTCTTTTTGGCACAAACTCTTTTCCATGATATAGGAGATTTTCTAGTGATCTTTTCACTTCCTGGCCATAGGAACCTTAATATTCCTAATGTTCCGATAGGTGGACGGATTGTCATCTTGTGGGTTGACAATGCGCATAGAAGGTTGCATCGAGGAAGAAGTAGTTTGCCCTTCCTTCGGGTTGTCTTGGTCGTTGGCAGCTGTGGTGTTCTCAATTAGTTCGGTGAGACGAAAAGGATCGCCTTTGTAGTCAACATCATTGTTGTTGTTGGCCATGATGATCGGTAAGTTGGTTGAAATTGATTTGATCTTGTACTAGGAAAAGATGGGAAAGCAAAGAATTCCCACAGACGGCGCCACTGATCGTACCTGATCAACAATGAGTGATCTTTTGAGAATCGGGGAGGCGGTGCCAAAGTGAGAAGAGAGAGAAATTAGAGTGCAAATACTTAGATGTAGAGTGAGAAAGAATATTTGACCCTTTAGTGAAAGAAGGTATTTATAGTCCCCAATGTTGGGTCAAGATTCCCTATTTTGGATTGAATTATCAGAGACCCAGAAATAGAAAACTGTCAGAATCCTACGTGGTAGGGCAGAGTCAGCGACCCTCTCGCAAAAGAGGGAATTTATAGTCCCCAATACTGGACCAAGATTCCCTATTTTGGATTGAATTATTAGAGGGCCAGAAATAGAAAACTATCAGGATCCTACGTGATAAGCTAGAGCCTGACAGGATCCTACGTGGTAGGACAGACTCAACAAATGACTCACGTCCTGGATGAAGCGACCGTAAGGTTCAGAGGTCAAGGACCATGTTTTCCGCTAGCAGGTTGACAACATGCTCTTCGTGAGGCACGTAGGTTTAACGCTCCAGGTTGACGACATGCTCTTCGTGAGGCACGTAGATTTAACGCTCCAACGGTCATCAGGTGACGTGCACCTAATTGGGCATGAACCCAAAACTGGGTATGCTTGTCTATTGAGTCTGCTCGACCTAGACATGTACGCTAAAATCAATCCATATAATTTATATAATAGAAAATTTAGTCCACTACAATTATAATTAGCTAAGTTGACTCATCATCTACTAACATAATTATAAAAACTATTAGCGAAAAAATAATACTTTTAAAAATAATGTTAACATATTTTAATCTCAATATTATATTAAAATAAAATTTAAAATAAACAATAATATACGACACAAACATTATATTAAAATAAAGTTTTAAAAATAAACAATAAAATACTGATACATCAGTTAATACTAATAACACATCTGAATATTAAACCGGTGTATGAGCATAAAAATGGTTTTTGTATCAGTCTTATTGATTCAATTGTATACCAATTCAATCGTGTTAGGTCATCGAAGGCCAAGTTAAATAAAAACACCTTACAAATATGGCACTAACATTTGAAACAACCAAGATTACAATTATAATCGTTCTTGAACATGCATCACTATAAATACTTAACAATCCATTTTTATCCCTCTAATTTATCAGACTTTTAGGACAAACTTCAGTTAGAGTACATCTAATGTGTAAAGCAAATTTCAAATTAAAAGACGTAGTAGTACAAAATAAGCCTTACAAACCAAACATCAGTTAGACACATCTATTGTATTAAGTATATTTCAATTACTATAAGATGTACATAACAAAACTTCCAAAACAAACTTCAGTTAGACATATCTATTGTATTAAGCACATTTCAAATTAAAAGATGTACATAACAAGACTTACAAGACAAAATTCAGTTAGACTATATTTATTGTCAAAAAAGCAAATTTAAAGTTAGACTATATTTATTGTCTATAGCAAATTTAAAGTTAAAAGATACACATAATATGTTAGGGACTGGTTAGATCAAATTTTCATTCACTCAACCAAATATGGTCACAGAAATAGTAGACAAGTTTAGGAGACTGGAAAACGGACTGATGAGATTCAAACAAAGACTAAACAACAGTTGAATATGCTGAATGATTATTTAGTAGCTAAAAAACAATATTTTGGCAAACTTCTCTTATTCTAAGGTAAGAATTTAAGTATATGAACTACATTAATATAGATATCTCTTCAAATAGATGAAATGAGAAAAGAGCATTAACATTATATGAACTATACCAATATAGTAGTACTCTAATGGAGAAAGTATAAAAATTGAATTCCTCGACTAAAATTGAACCATTAAAATGAAGCAACACTAATTCAAATATTACAAATGGCCTGCCGCCGTAAAAGGCTATTATTCTGCAATTTTAACATGCCATTTCAAAAACAATGTGACAAACAGTTTTCACAAATTGGCCAAAGCAGAAGGCAAAAAACTAGCAACTGATATTTCATTATACCATAACATATTAACATATACAGATGCCACCACTAAATTCACAACAGAATGTAATGAAAATGCCATCAACATCTGCTAGATCAAGATTGAAGAAACTCATTCTTATGATACTCATTGCCTCAAATATGAATGGCATACAAAACTAAATGAACAACCTTATGATAGAAAGTAGAAACATACCAAAAGACTCAAACTAACTTAACATAATTAAGCATAACTTATTCAAAACTAACAATGCCACACAACCAAACAAATGAACAATGAAATAGTTTTATAATCATATTGAAATATCAAGAAAGTACAGTACAGATAGAAAACAAAACTGAAACAATGAGGCTGTAAAAACAGTAGTTCAAAAATACTTGCCCCAATCACAAATAACAAACTACTTCTATAAACTCCGTACCCAACCAAACAACAACTCTCAAAAAAGCCTAAGCAGCCACAGCTCCCTTCTTCCTAGGTGCAGCTTCAGTTCCTGAATTCAAGAAAAGCAAAACACACAACAAATTATTCAACAATGAAATCAATCAAAATACAGATTAAACGATTAAGGATCTAAACGGAGTGAGTAAATACCCTCTCTGAAGCCACTCTTGAAACGGCGAGGAACATTGCGCAAGTACCTCATCCTACCAGTTCCAGTGGTCTTTCTACGGATTGCCTTAACACTCCAGTTATCTAATATCAAAACCAAATTCAATCAATAAACTAAATACAAACCCTAATTTGAAATCAAATTCAGAATTGAATAAAGTAATTCAAATTCCTGATGCAATTAATAAACCCTAATTTGAAATCAAATTCAGAATTGAATAAAGTAATTCAAATTCCTGATGCAATTAATAAACCCTAATTTGAAACCAAATTCAGAATTGAATAAAGTAATTCAAATTCCTGATGCAATTAATAAACCCTAATTTGAAACCAAATTGAGAATATAGAATTACATTTCCTGACGCGAGCAGCTGGGTAAGCACACGCCGAGCACCGACTCTTCTGAAGGTGGAAACTGCGGCGGCCGCACCTGACACAGAGAGTGTGGGTCTTGTTCCTCCTCTTACCGAAACTTCCAGTTCCCTTACCCTGCGATTCGTTAATAAAAACATGTTAGAATACACAAGAGAGAAAATCGGTACCAAGGATTTGATGAATGGAGAAGGAGGATGGATGGATTTACCATTGTAGATGTGGAAAGGTTGCAGCAACGACGAGTGATTCGTAAACCCTAGGAGACTTGTAGAAAATGGGTTTTTGTGTATTTATATGTTGGTCAAATGGTTTAGGTTGAATAGTATGAGCCCAAGCTTCATTGTTGTTTAGGCCCGGCCCGTTTATAACAAAGCATGTGATTGAAACTATGAAAAAACAAGTTTCTTAAGTCGAATAATATCTATCAAGTATTTTTTCCATGTCAAATTTAATAATTTTGAAATTGTGCTTGTCAAAAAATATATAATGTGTCGCACCACTGTGCAGATAGGAGTGGTCAAATGTTTTAAGTATGTTTTATGGTTTAGAGCTTGCTCAATGTGGTGTGAAACTCTGTTTGATGACGTTTTTGTCTGTAGAAAGAGTAAGCTCATGTGAGGTGAGAGTCTTTGTATTCTTAGTGGTATTACGTGTGTATCAGAGTTCTTTCATCAAACCTATAATTAAGGTATTTATAGAGGTCTTTGGGCTTGTAGTTAGGTTTTTTCAAGAATGATAATTACCCATTTAGTCATGGTATTGGACGATTGAACTCTTACTTCCTAGGAAGACGCAATTCAGTCTATTGACTCTGGATTCTTTCTAATTGAGACATGTCTTTTCAATGTTTCCCACGACGGGGCGAGCATGAGGCGTTAAAGGCGAGTTTGTCCTAATTGCAAATGGTGTAAGAATAATGCCCCTTGTTAGCGACACAATCCTTTCACCCTTGGTAATTCCTCCACAAGTATATTACAACATAGTCCCTAAAACATAGGGGCTTGATAAAGGGCGAAGTACATTAATTGATTAAGCATTGAGGGTGTTCGTCTAATGAGACTCTAAGCCCCTTAGGCAATATTGTATGTTGAACTTGTATGATGAGACTCTAAGTTCCTCAGGTGAGGCGTAAAGTCTCTTAAGCAATACTTTGGTTGAGGCCCTCATGTAATACTTTTTAGTTTAAATCTCAATGGTCAAACTTTAGTCAATTCCCTTAGGAGAAACCATACGTTGGACCTTGCTTAAGGAAACTCTAAGTCCCTCAAGCAAGGAGTATATATGAGACAGTTCAATAAGATTCTAAGTCCTTAGGGAGAGATTATATGTTGAGTCTGTCTAATGAGACTTTAAGTACCCCAGTCGAGGTGTTTAGTCTTTTGGGCAAAACTTCGATCGAGACACTCAAGCATGACTTTTTAGGTTAAATTTCTCGAGTCAGGTTTTTGTCAAGTCCCTTGGGTGAGAACTTGGGTTGGAACTTGTTTGAATAGACTCTTAATCGCTAAAGCAAGAGGTTTATATGAGCCTATTTGATAAGACTCTAAGTCCTTTAGGCGATATTGTACGTTGAGCATGCTTGATGAGACATTAAGTCCCTCATATACGAGGCGTTAAGTCTCTTGAGTTAGATTTCGATATAGACCCTCAAGCAAGACTTTTTAGGTTAAGTCTCTCAATTCAGCTTTGATTAAATCCCTTGGGTGAGACCTTAGGTTGGACCTTGTATGAGGAGACTTCAAGTCCTTCCGGCAAGGAATTTAGTAGAACCTATGCAATGGTACTTTAATTCCTTTAGGTGAGATAGTACATTGAGTTTGTCTGATAGGGGTATTCGTAGTGCAGTTTGGGCAGTTTTGACATAAAATATCATCCAAACCGCAAGAGAAAAAATTGTGGAGTTCGGTTTGGTTCAGTTGGCTTTTAGAAATGAAACCAAACCAAACCAATGTGGTTTTGATTGGTTCAGTTAGTTTGGTTTCTTACAAGAAATTTTTTTATAATATTATATAACAATGGTGTTGGTAAACAACGACAAGAACAAAAAGGATTCAAGAAAGGAATATAGTGGATAGACCAAGAATATAGGAAAACAGAGTAGTGATTCAATTCATTCATCTTCTTCAAAAAAAATTCTCTTACATATTTTTATAAAGCTTATTTCTAAGTCTGTTCACACACACACACACACAGATATATATATATATATATATATATATATATATATATATATATATATATATATATATATATATATATATATATATATATATATATATATATATATATATATATATATATAATATTAAGTAGGATATTTGTAATTTTACTTATCTTCTTTTTAATGACAATAAGTTAAAATTATTTGTCTCATTCTTGAATTTAGGAATGTTCAAATTATCTATTGAATCTGTACTCAGTAGAATTTCAATATATTGAAATTATTTATAGGAATTTTAGTTTGTAGTTAGAATTTCTTGTGTTGTTAAAAATCTATAATATAAGAAAAGTATATATTTTCTCAATATTGGTCTGCATGTAACACGTGGCTGCTTGAGAGAAGAGAGTTTAACATTTTTCAATTTTTTGATTTTGTTGTCCCACGTCAATTTCCTTCTCTCCGCCTTCCAATTTCCATTCATCGGTTACACTTTGAATAATTGATGATGAAGCTTGAAGAACACTAAACAATAATCATATTCTATTTCCATTTCATCTTCGATACATTCAAATTTCCATTACGATTTCAATTCACAAAATCAAAATAGCAATGGTTCCTCACACCACACTCTTCCTCTCTCGTCTATTCATCTTCACCTCAAACCTCGCCCAATAAAAACCCTCCATTACCGTAACCCCAACCACCTTATCAAAATCCGGCGACACCGTAGAAATCCGGTGGTCCGGCATCCAATCCCCGTCGAAGCTCGAAACTCTAATCTCCAAATTGATTTCGAATTTGATTACAAGTACAAGGTAAAATCGATAAAAGAAATCACATGAAAGATAGAGATTCAGGCATGTCTCTTTTTCTTCCTCTTCCGCCTCTCAATCTACAATTCTATTCCTGAGAAATCTTGTCTTGAAATCCTCTCTCGGGATCTTATTTCGGTTATGTATACAGTTATGCTGGACTTCATTTATTATTGATTTTTTTGGTTTAATTGCAGGTTAGGGATTAAGGTTTTGTGTGGTCTGAATCATGGGGATTAGGATTAAGTTTTTGATTGCTCTACGACAATTAGAGAAGCAGTAAGTGTTAATTTTTAATTGATTCAATTTTTGTTTTCTCATACTAATACTATTGATACTTCATAAAATCACAGGTTGTTGCAAATTCTTTGGGCCTCACTTGCCTCAAGTTCTATGACTCTTGGATTTTATATGCCAAACCATCATGTTTTTTTTTCGTTTGCAGTTAATCAATATGGTATGTTATTTGTTTTTTTATATTTTAGTTTATGTGTTCTTGATTAAGAATATATTTTAATGTTGAGTTTTTTGTTACTTATTATGTTTATTGATGTGGTTGCATTGACTATTTTTGGTGTATAATTTTGATGAAAATCAGTTGAATAAGGGTATGCAAGAGGATCAGATGAATGATGTTTCACCTGAAGAGAATATGCTTGAAGATCAAATAAGTAATGACTCGTATGAGTCAGAGGATCAATCTGATGAGGATTTTCATGAGGATCAACATTAGTTTTCCGAGGATATTCACGAGTATCCAAGGAATTTGCGGCAGAATGGTTTTAATTTAGTGTTTTTTCGCTTCAGGTTTGGTGGTGTTGACTCGCATGGAAGGGGGAAGATTCGCCAGCAATGCGGTTGCTGAATGAGTTGTTGTTGAAAAACATGTCATACGACCGATCTGTTGCCTACAAAGTGTTCGCTAAAAGATCCACTAATAGAACCAAACACATAAATTAAATGTATGACATCCCATCTGTTCTGTGTTTGGACAAATAAAATGTTATTTTCTTTTCACTCAAATAATTTTTTGTTTCAACATAAAATCCTTCAGGGTATTTTTGTTGTAATGATAAAATATTTTGTATATTTTAGGACAAATTGGGTATGCTCTTGTCCCTATGATTGTTAAGGGAGTTATGATGGGCCCTGACCAGCCTATAATCCTTCAAATGTTTTGATATCACACCTTTAGTCGAGGCACTGAATGGTGTTATAATGGAGTTGGTGGATGTTGTTTTCTCTCTTCTTAAAGGTTTGACTTCATCCTTCATTCTTAAATGTCATGAATTTCTTGGACAGCCATTTTTTGGTATTGATGTTGTTTGCATTGGTTGTTTGAATGCTTCACAGGGTTAAATGTATGATGAAAATTAATTGTTTCAGAAGTTGTTGCTACAACTGATGTGGTTGAGGCATGCACTGGAGTCAATATTGCTGTAATGGTTGGTGGGTTCCCTAGGAAAGAAGGTATGGAGAGGAAAGATGTGAAGACAAAAAATGTCTCTATCTATAAGTCCCAGGCTTTTGCTCTTGAAAAACATGTTGCTGCAAACTGCAAGGTCATTCTTTAATTCGAAATCCTCATATTTTTCTTTTAATTAATTTGGATCGAACGATTGAATTTTATGCATGCCGCTGAATCTTAGCTATATTGGTATTTTATAAATATTTGTTTTATTTATTTATTTGAATTCAGGTTTATAGGAGTTTGTAGTTGGAGCCATGGGGGTTGAGATTGCGGGATTTGAGATGGTTCAAGGACCGATTGAGAATGGTGTTGAAGGAGGCAAATCTGTTGCGCATGAACAGGAAAATGGAAAGCTGGAACAAGATCTGGGAGCTGGCGAGGCCATCAAATTTGGCTCACGTGGAGATGAATTTGCTAAAGGGGAAGCTAACGAAATTGTTGATTCCAATACCTCGAAAAACGCTGCTGAAGAGTGGCCTGCACCTAAGCAGATTCATTCATTTTATTTTGTCAGGTGCAGGCCTTTTGATGATCCATCTATCAAAACTAAGATTGTTCCGCGTGATTCAGTATAGAAGTTGTTTTGATATTTCTACACCACATTCTGCACATTTCTATACTTTGTGTATATTGTGTTAGAACAAGATTTGTTCTGATCAATATTCTTAGTTTTGATGATAACAAGGATATGAATTTTGTGTGAGATAATGTGGTACTCTAATACATTGCAATTTCCCTTTCAGGAAATATATAAAGAGTATGCACAAATCAGCGCTCAGAAGCTTTGTCTCAGAAGGTTCAGCATGCAACATCAGAACATGGTCTGGCAAGACATCAGAAGATGGTCAAGGCAGAATCAGAACATGGGTCTATGGAAGCATCAGAAGAACTTGAGATCAGAAGCAGAAGCACTGAAGTTCTCATGGTATCACGCTCAGAAGCACTTCAAGGTCAGAAGACAAGAAGATGCTATGTACCAAGCTGATTGACTCTGATGATATTCAAATATTATATTCACAAACATCAGATCAGAAGAAAGTACAGGTGGCAGGCTACGCTGACTGACAAAAGGAACGTTGGAAGCTATTAAAGGCAACGTCAGTAGACACAGCGTGAACAAGGCTCGAGGTAGTTGACAAAAGCGTGAAACATTAAATGCAAAGCTGTACGGAACACGCAAAGCATTAAATGCGCTCAACGGTCATCTTCTCAAACGCCTATAAATATGAAGTTCTGATGAGAAGCAAGGTTACCAATTCTGAACGAAATTATTCTGAAAGACTTGCTGAAACGCTGTTCAATCAAAAGCTCAGATACTTCATCTTCATCAAAGCTCACTACATTGTTGTTGTAATATATTAGTGAGATTAAGCTTAAACGTTAAGAGAAATATCACTGTTGTGATTATAGCTTTTAAGAAGCATTGTAAAATTCTTATTTGATTACATTAATTTGTAAGTAACTAGAGTGATCAAGTGTTGATCAGGATACTCTAGGAAGTCTTAGCTTGTGTCTAAGCAGTTGTAATTAGAGTGATCACGTGGTGGTCAGGATACTCTAAGAAAGTCTTAGCTTGTGTCTAAGCATTTGTTCCTGGAGTGATCAGGTTGTGATCAGGATACTCTGGAAGACTTACTCACGGACTAAGTGGAAAACCATTGTAATCTGTTGCGATTAGTGGATTAAATCCTCAGGTGAGGTAAATCACTCCGTGGGGGTGGACTGGAGTAGTTTAGTTAACAACGAACCAGGATAAAAATAATTGTGCAATTTGTTTTTTATCGTTCAAGTTTTTAGACTACACTTATTCAAACCCCCCCTTTCTAAGTGTTTTTCTATCCTTCAATTGGTATCAGAGCGCCGGTTCTAAGGTGCAAGCACTTAACCGTGTTTAGAAAAGATTCAGGAAGAGAAAAACGCTTCAGTAAAAGATGGCTGGTGAAATTCCAACAAATCCAACTGCATCTACATCTGGCTCTGCTGAGCAATACAATGGTAACAATGGTTATACTAGACCACCAATATTCGATGGTGAAAACTTTGAATATTGGAAAGATAAACTGGAAAGTTACTTTCTTGGTCTGGATGCTGATCTATGGGATCTTCTGTTGGATGGTTACAAACATGTTGTCAAAGCTACTGGTGTAAGGCTCACGAGAAGCGAAATGAATGATGATCAAAAGAAAGATTTCAAGAATCATCACAAATGCAGGACTGTTTTGCTGAATGCTATCTCTCATGCTGAGTATGAGAAGATATCTAACAGGGAAACTGCCCATGATATATATGAGTCATTGAAAATGACCCATGAGGGAAATGCTCAAGTCAAGGAGACTAAAGCTCTTGCTCTAATCCAGAAATATGAAGCCTTCAAGATGGAGGATGATGAAGACATTGAAAAGATGTTTTCAAGATTTCAAACTCTGACTGCTGGATTGAGAGTTCTTGACAAAGGCTACACCAAGGCTGATCATGTAAAGAAGATCATCAGAAGTTTGCCCAGAAGATGGGGCCCAATGGTGACTGCATTCAAGATTGCGAAGAATATGAATGAAGTTTCTTTGGAAGAGCTGATCAGTGCCTTGAGAAGCCATGAAATTGAGCTGGACGCAAACGAGCCGCAGAAGAAAGGTAAGTCTATTGCATTAAAATCTAATATTAAAAAATGCACTAACGCTTTTCAGGCCAGAGAAGAAGATCCTGAAGAATCAGAATCTGAAGAAGAAGATGAACTGTCCATGATCTCCAGAAGGGTAAATCAACTCTGGAAGAGCAAGCAAAGGAAGTTCAGAAGCTTCAGAAGTTCAAAGAGATTTGAACGTGGAGAATCTTCTGGTGACAGAAGATCTGACAAGAAGAAGACTGTCTGCTATGAGTGCAATGAGCCTGGACATTACAAGAATGAGTGTCCGAAACTTCAGAAGGAGAATCCCAAGAAGAAGTTTCATAAGAAGAAAGGTCTTATGGCAACATGGGATGATTCTGAATCAGAATCAGGATCAGACTCTGAAGGAGAGCAGGCAAACTTTGCGCTGATGGCGACAGAAGATGATGGATCAGAATCTACATCAGAATCAGATTCTGAAGAGGTATTTTCTGAACTATCTAGAGAAGAGTTAGTTTCCAGTCTAACAGAGCTTCTTGAATTAAAAGCTCATCTTAGTATCAAATACAAAAAGCTGAAAAAGCAATTTGAATTTGAAACTAAGAAGCTTGAGTTGGAAAATTCTGAATTAAAAGAAAAAGTTTTAAAATTATCCAATAATGTTGGATCTCCTTCTGATTCAGAAAAATCCACTCCCAGTCTGAATCATATTCTGAAAGAATATGATTTAAGTTTCAGGAAGTTCTTATCTAGAAGTATTGGCAGAAGTCAGCTAGCTTCTATGATATATGCTGTGTTTGGAAACAAAAGAGTTGGCATTGGTTATGAGGGTGAAATCCCATACAAGCTTGAATCTGTGGATGATATGAAAATATCATACAAGCCTCTGTATAACCAATTTAAATTTGGCCATTCCCATGATATTAAGCACACATCACATGCACAAAGTTTTCACATAAGACACACCAAGAAGCATGTGACACAACCTAAGAAATATCATGGAACTCAGAATAAGAAGTATCATGCTGTTCCTCCCGTTAAATATTTTGCTAAACCCAAGTTCAATCAGAACTTGAGGAGAACTAACAAGAAAGGACCCAAGAAATTGTGGGTACCTAAGGAAAAGATTATTCCTATTGCAGATATCCTTGGCGGCAAAGAGGACAGAAAGCAAAATGCCATGGTACCTGGACTCTGGGTGCTCGCGACACATGACGGGAAGAAGGTCTACATTCCAAGACCTGGTGCTTAAACCAGGTGGAGAAGTCAAGTTTGGAGGAGATCAGAAGGGCAAAATCATTGGCTCTGGAACCATAAGTCTTGGTAACTCTCCTTCCATAACTAATGTACTTCTTGTTGAAGGATTAGCTCATAACTTATTGTCCATAAGTCAATTAAGTGACAATGGTTATGACATAATCTTCAATCAAAAGTCTTGCAAGGCTGTAAGTCAGAAGGATGGCTCAATCCTATTTACAGGCAAGAGGAAGAACAACATTTATAAGATTGATCTTTCTGATCTTGAGAAGCAGAAGGTGACTTGTCTTATGTCTGTTTCTGAAGAGCAATGGGTCTGGCACAGAAGATTAGGTCATGCTAGTTTGAGAAAGATTTCTCAGATTAACAAACTAAATCTAGTCAGAGGACTCCCAAATCTGAAATACAAATCAGATGCTCTTTGTGAAGCATGTCAGAAGGGCAAGTTCTCCAGACCTGCATTCAAGTCTAAGAATGTTGTTTCTACCTCAAGGCCGTTGGAACTCTTGCACATTGATCTGTTTGGCCCAGTCAAAACAGCATCTATCAGAGGGAAGAAATATGGATTAGTCATCGTTGATGATTATAGCCGCTGGACATGGGTAAAGTTCTTGAAACACAAGGATGAGTCTCATTCAGTGTTCTTTGAATTCTGCACTTAGATTCAATCTGAGAAAGAGTGTAAAATCATAAAGGTCAGGAGTGATCATGGTGGTGAATTTGAGAACAAATTCTTTGAGGAGTTCTTCAAAGAAAATGGTATTGCCCATGATTTCTCTTGTCCTAGAACTCCACAGCAAAATGGAGTTGTAGAGCGAAAGAATAGGACTCTACAAGAAATGGCCAGAACCATGATCAATGAAACCAATATGGCTAAGCATTTATGGGCAGAAGCAATAAACACTGCGTGTTATATTCAGAATAGAATCTCTATCAGACCTATTCTAAATAAGACTCCTTATGAATTGTGGAAGAACAGAAAGCCCAACATTTCATATTTCCATCCTTTTGGATGTGTATGTTTTATTCTAAATACTAAAGATCATCTTGGTAAGTTTGATTCCAAAGCACAAAAGTGTTTCCTTCTTGGATATTCTGAACGCTCTAAAGGCTACAGAGTATACAATACTGAAACATTGATTGTTGAAGAATCAATCAATATCAGGTTTGATGATAAGCTTGGTCTTGAAAAACCAAAGCAGTTTGAGAATTTTGCAGATTTTGATATTGATATATCAGAAGCAGTAGAACCAAGAAGCAATGCTGCAGAAGCTGGCAGTCTCAGAAGCAATGGATCAGAAGATCAAGTTGCTGCATCTTTAGAGAATCTGAGGATTTCTGAAGAACCAACTATCAGAAGATCACCTAGACTTGCCTCAGCTCATTCAGAAGATGTGATCCTTGGAAAGAAAGATGATCCCATCAGAACAAGGGCATTCCTTAAGAACAATGCAGAATGTCAATTAGGTCTTGTTTCTTTGATCGAGCCAACTTCTATTGATCAAGCTCTAGAAGATCCAGACTAGATAATTGCCATGCAAGAAGAACTAAATCAGTTTACAAGGAATGATGTATGGGACTTGGTTCCTAGACCAAAAGGATTTAACATCATCGGTACTAAGTGGGTTTTCAGAAACAAGCTAAGTGAGAAAGGAGAAGTGGTAAGAAACAAAGCCAGACTGGTTGCTCATGGTTATAGTCAGCAAGAAGGGATTGATTATACAGAAACCTTTGCACCAGTGGCCAGGTTAGAATCTATTCGTCTATTAATTTCTTTTGCCACTCAACACAACATCACTCTTTATCAGATGGATGTCAAGAGTGCCTTCTTAAATGGTTATATAGATGAAGAAGTTTATGTTCACCAACCTCCTGGTTTTGAAGACTCCATGTCTCCAAATCATGTTTTTAAATTAAAGAAATCATTATACGGATTGAAACAAGCTCCTAGAGCTTGGTATGAACGTTTGAGTTCTTTCCTTCTGGAAAATGGTTTCACTAGAGGAAAAGTGGACACTAATCTCTTTTGTAAAACATTTAAAAAGGATATTTTAATTCGTCAAATATATGTTGATGATATTATCTTTGGAACATCTAATGCTACACTTGGAAAGGAGTTTGCTGAGTCTATGCAGGCTGAATTTGAAATGAGCATGATGGGAGAACTCAAGTATATCCTTGGGATTCAAATCAACCAAACTTCCGATGGAACCTATGTTCATCAAATGAAGTATGTGAAAGAACTTCTGAAGAAGTTTAATCTTTCTGAAAGCAAAGAAGCCAAAACTACTATGCATCCAACATGTGTACTGGGTAAGGATGAGTTTACAGAAGATCTAAAGACTACAACTTAGTAGGATTCTGTGATGCTGACTATGCTGGAGATAGAATAGAAAGAAATAACACTTCTGGAAGTTGTCAATTTCTTGGAAGTCATCTGATCTCATGGTACAGCAAGAAGCAAGCTACTATTGCCCTCTCAACAACAGAAGCAGAATATGTTGCTGCTGCTGGTTGTAGCACACAAATGCTCTGGATGAGAAGTCAGCTGGAAGATTATCAGATATATGAGAGTAACATTCCTATTTTCTGTGATAATACTTCTGCTATATGTTTATCTAAGAATCCTATTTTACATTCAAAAGCTAAACATATTGAGATTAAACATCATTTCATAAGGGACTATGTTCAGAAGGGTGTTATATCTTTAAACTTTGTGGATACAGACCATCAATGGGCTGATATCTTTACAAAACCCCTTGCTGAAGATAGGTTTAAGTTCATTCTGAGGAATATCAGTATGGATTTATGCCCAGAATGAGAAGATGAGAAGATCTTGTGTATGAATATCTTCTGAAATGAAATTGGATTTTCTTTTATAAGAAGTTCTGATTAAAATCAATTAGAGTTGTGATTCAGATATTACTAACGTTTCATTGTCTAAGTTGATTCAGAATCTCTTTAAAAGCAAAACAGCTGTAACTGGCTATCCAGATGGTAAACACGTGTTCACTATTTCTGGACAAGCATGCGTGCAGTTGAGGGGACGTCTACTTAGGTAACTGTGCAAATCACGTCTTTTGTCATTATTATCTCTCCTCACGTCACGTAACATTAAATGCTATCCATCATTTACTCTCTTTCAGTTTTCTTTTTATACTCTTCAAACGTTTCTTTTCCCTCTTATATTTCTCTCACTTTGCATTCAATTTCTTTTTTTTTTTTCGTTCTCTCTCTCTGCATTCATATCATAAACCCTAGCAGTTTCCAATATCTGCAACTTCATCATGAATCCATCGTCAAGCTCTGGAAATCAAGAAAATGATCGAAAGCAAAAGAGAAAGGCAACTGCTGAACAAGAAACCAAACCAAAAAGAGTAAGGACCACCTATGACCCTCTCAAAGTGAACCCTGTAACACCCCGTTAATTCTGGTGTATTAATTTAATTATTTTATTAATTAAATTATTAGAATTAATAATTTGTGGGAATTATTTGGAAAAATGATAAAATATGGTGTTGGGCTGAGTGTGATAGTTAGTAGAAGGGGGGGTGTTAACTAAGCAAGCCCATTAAGAATATTTTATTTTATTTTTCATAAAATAAAGGAATTGGGGAAAGAGAAGCAGAAGTAGAAGAAGCAGATTTTGGAACTGAAGAACACGTGAAAGTGAGAAGAGCCTAAAGGGAAGGAGAACTTCGAAGATTCGACTCTGAGGTAAGGGGGGATTCTTCGGGTTAGTGATCCTTATGCGATTGTAGGTAGTAGGATTGATTAGGATTATCGTTTAGTTCATTCGTACGTGTCGGGTTTGGGAATTTTGTTAGGTTTTGATAATCTTGTATGAATTGACATGATTCTGTTGATACTTGTGATATATGATGTTAACCCATGTCAATAACTTGTTTGAAATGTGTAATTGTGTGAAAATCAATGATAATTGTGTGTATGTTCGTATGTACCTGAAATTGGGGAAATGGGATAGGGTAAATGCTGTCAAAATGGTGATTTTTGCTGTGCAGGTACGTAGGAACCGGTTCCCATGTGGGACGAACCGGTCCCCCCTTATAAAAAACAGAGCGTGTGGATTCTGGGTAGCTGGATACCGGTTCTCATGTAGGGACAACCCGGTTCCCCATAGTAAAAATCAGAGGCGTGTTTTGGGAAGCTGCCAGGAACCGGTTCCCATGTAGGGACAACCCAGGTTCTGCAGCATTTTTTCTAAAAATGTTTTATCTTTAAAATCCCATAACTTTTGATACGAGTATCCGATTTATGCGCCGTTTTGAGCATTGCGAAGCTGAGTTAATGGCCTATACGATGAATAGGTGGTATGGACGTAAAGTCCAAGTTGTTCATTTGTGATTATATTATTTATTGGGTGATGACTTTCGTGTATGCGTGCGATATGTTTGTATGAATGCTAAGAATATATATACATGCTTATTGGTGATGATTTGGTGATGATAATGAGACGATGTGTTACATCGGATTGGTGATGTTGTAAGCATGTTATATGTTGCATTCATTGGCATACATTTTTGGTGATGGATCCCGGTGATGAAAGTGGATCAAAATGGTGGGCATAATTCCCATTGTGTGGAATTTGTGCTGGTTAAAACTGTATCTTGGTGATGAAAAAGATCGGTTGGATGGGTTTATCCCATGGATGGTACCACATGCATTAGTGCCAGTTCATTCATTGCATTACATTATGATATGACTGAATGATTGTGTGGAGTGATAGAATATGCTTATGTACTGATGTTTGGTTGTTATAACAAATTCCGATTTTATGTATGATGAGTGGATGATAATTGTTATGATATTTTATTGCTTATGATTGTATAATGGTTATTAATTCGAATGAAACTCACCCTTACTTTGATGATTTCAGATTAAGGATGTAGCGGCGTCTTGACCGGGTGAAGATAGCTTGTAGGCTAGCCCGTAGTTCGTGTCGAGTCATGCTCTGATTGTAACACTGGGATCGTTTAGTCTTAGCGTTACTTGAGATACTTTGTTGCTATTTTGATTATGGATTATGTATTGTTGAACTGTTTGGATATGTTCCTTACATTGTTAAAAATAAGTTTCCGCTGTGATGAACACATGTTTGAAGTTTGGTTTAATCTTAATAAAGCATGACAATCGACTTGATGTTTTTATTTATTTAATAATTGTAGCATCCTTGATATGTTATTACTCTGAATATATTATATTTTCCGCGGGGGTTTATAAGGGTGTTACAATAGTGGTATCAGAGCATAGTCGGTCATTAGAGTCAGAGTCTTAGTGTCAGTGTTCCCTTGTATGCGACTAGTGTAAGGTAAACACTGTCGATACTTCTATTCGGATGAGATTGTTTTGTGATTTAGCAGAACAATGGCTTGAAGAGGTGGAAGGAACGATGACGCTATCGCAGAGGCTCTAGGCATGATTGCTGGTGTATTGGGAGGGAATGCTAATGGAGCTGCGATTGGTGCTGACAGGCAGTTGAACAGCTCTCAGAGGAACAACCCTCCACTGTTCAAAGGCACCCATGACCCTGATGGTGCTCAAAAATGGTTGAAAGAGATAGAGAGGATCTTCCGAGTGATCGATTGTGCAGAAAATCTGAAGGTGAGGTACGGTACTCACATGCTATCAGAAGAAGCTGATGACTGGTGGGTTACTACTAGGACTGAGTTGGATTCAGATGGGATTGCGATTACTTGGGCCATATTCAAGAGAGAATTTCTGAGGAAGTACTTTCCTGAAGATGTGCGGGGAAGGAAGGAGATTGAGTTTTTGGAGCTGAAACAGGGTAGTATGACAGTGCCGGAATATGCCTCCAAATTTGTGGAGTTAGCTAAGTACTACATACACTACACCAACGATGCAGCTGGAGAATTCTCTAAGTGTATCAAGTTTGAGAATGGTCTTCGTGATGAGATCAAGCAGGGTATCAGGTATCAAAGAATTCGCCGGTTTGCTGATTTAGTGGACTGTAGCAGAATCTTTGAGGAAGACAGTCTTAAGCTGAAATCATCTCACTCTCGTGAGTTAGTTGATAAGAAGGGTAAGAAACCTATGGACAGAGGTACACCATATGGTAGGGGAAACCCGAGAGCTGGTAACTGGAAAAGGCCTAGTGGGGGAGATTCTGGTGCTCCCTTTAGGTGTTTTAACTGTGGTGAACCAGGACATAAGAGGAATGAGTGCAAGAAAGAAGAGAAGAAGTGATTTAAGTGTGGCAGAGTAGGCCATGTTGCTCCTGACTGTAAAATGAGAACTGTGACTTGCTATAACTGTGGAGAAGAAGGTCATATCAGTACACAGTGCACCAAGCCGGAGAAGAACCAGTCTAGAGGGAAAGTCTTTTCTTTGTCTGGATCAGAAACCACTCCAGAGGATAGACTGATTAAAGGTACGTGTTTCATACATAACATACCTTTAATTGCGATTATTGATACTGGTGCAACTCACTCGTTTATTTCATTGGATTGTGCTAAGAGGCTGAATTTAGAGATAACGAAGATTAATGGAAGTATGGTTATTGACACTCCTGCGTCGGGTTCAGTGACCACTTCATCTGCATGTTTGAACTGCCCTATTGATATATTTGGTAGGAAGTTTGGAATGGACTTAGTGTGCCTTCCACTTGAACAACTTGACATTATTTTGGGGATGAACTAGATGCAATTTAACCAAGTTCATATTAATTGTTTTACGAAGACGGTCACCTTTCCTAAAGAGGTTAGTGTCGAGGAGTTAGCAATGACTGCAAGACAAGTAGGTGAAGCGATTCAAGACGGGGCAGCCGTGTTTATGCTTTTTGCATCGATGGAGATGAAAGGAAGAGTGGTGAGTAATGAATTACCAGTGGTACGAGAATTTCCAGAAGTTTTTCCAGAAGATGTTAGAGAGCTACCACCTGAAAGGGAAGTAGAGTTTGCTATTGAGTTAGTTCCTGGAATCAGTCCTGTGTCAATGGCACCTTATAGAATGTCGGCATCTGAATTGACCGAATTGAAGAGTCAATTAGAAGAATTGTTGGAGAAGGAGTTCATCCGTCCAAGTGTGTCACCGTGGGGTGCACCGGTGTTATTGGTAAAGAAGAAGGAAGGATCTATAAGGTTGTGTGTAGACTACAGACAACTGAATAAAGTTACTATCAAGAATCGGTATCCACTGCCGAGGATTGATGATTTGATGGATCAATTGGTCGGAGCTAGTATATTCAGCAAAATTGATTTGAGGTCTGGGTATCATCAGATTCGTGTGAAGGCGGACGATATTCAGAAGACTGCGTTCAGAACGAGGTATGGTCATTATGAATACACTGTGATGCCGTTTGGAGTTACTAACGCACCTGGTGTTTTCATGGAATACATGAATAGGATTTTTCATCCTTATCTTGACAAATTCGTTGTGGTGTTCATTGATGACATTCTGATATATTCCAAAAGCGAATAAGAACATGCAGAGCATCTCAGAATTGTGCGGGGAGTGTTGAAAGAGAAGAAGCTTTATGCCAAACTGTCGAAATGTGATTTCTGGTTAAGTGAAGTGAGTTTTCTTGGCCATGTAATTTCCAAGAACGGTATTGCTGTAGATCCAGCAAAGGTAGAAGCCGTGTCTCAGTGGGAAGCTCCGAAGTCCGTTACTGAAATTCGTAGCTTTCTGGGTCTTGCAGGTTATTATCGGAAGTTCATAGAAGGGTTTTCAAAGTTAGCTCTACCATTGACGAAGTTGACTAGGAAGGGTCAAGCGTTCGTTTGGGACTCGAAATGCGAAGAAGGATTCCAAGAATTGAAGAAGAGGCTTACTAATGCTCCTATTTTAATTTTGCCGAATCCGGCAGAATCTTTTGTTGTATATTGTGACGCTTCATTGATGGGACTTGGAGGTGTACTAATGCAGAACCAACAAGTAGTCGCTTATGCGTCGAGACAACTTAAAGTGCATGAGAAGAATTACCCGACTCATGACTTAGAGTTGGCAGCGGTGGTGTTTGTGTTGAAATTATGGAGACATTATCTTTATGGTTCACGATTCGAGGTGTTTAGTGATCATAAGAGTTTGAAGTACTTATTTGATCAGAAAGAGCTTAATATGAGACAGAGGAGGTGGTTAGAGTTCCTTAAAGATTATGATTTTGAGCTGAATTACCATCCGGGTAAGGCGAATGTTGTTGCTGATGCTTTGAGTAGGAAGTCCTTGCATATGTCAATGTTGATGGTGCGAGAACTAGATTTGATTGAGCAATTCCGGGACTTAAGTTTGGTATGTGAAGGCACTTCGAATAGTATCAAGTTAGGTATGTTAAAGCTGACAAGTGGAATTCTTGATGAAATCAGAGAAAAGCAGAAGGAAGATGTGGGACTAGTTGACAGATTGACTTTGATTAACCAAGGAAAAGGAGGTGAGTTCAGAATTGATGAGAATGGCATAATGAGATTTGGCGACCGTGTTTGTGTTCCTGAAGTTACCGAACTGAAGAAGAGTATCTTAGAAGAAGGACATCGTAGTGGATTGAGTATTCACCCTGGTGCTACTAAGATGTACCATGATTTGAAGAAGTTATTCTGGTGGCCTGGAATGAAAAAGGAAATAGCTGAATTTGTTTATTCTTGTCTGACTTGTCAGAAGTCAAAGATCGAACATCAGAAGCCGTATGGGACTATGCAGCCTTTATTTATTCCTGAATGGAAGTGGGATAGAATATCCATGGACTTTGTATCTGGATTGCCAAGAACAGCTAAGAACTATGAAGCCATTTGGGTTATTGTGGATAGACTGACGAAGTCTGCTCACTTCATACCGATGAGGATGGATTATTCGATGGAAAGGTTGGCACAGTTGTACATTGAGAAAATAGTAAGTTTGCATGGTATTCCTTCGAGTATCATATCAGATAGAGATCCAAGATTTACATCCAGATTTTGGGAAGGGTTACAGAAGGCCTTGGGTACTAAATTGAGGTTAAGTTCTGCTTACCATCCGCAGACTGATGGTCAGACTGAAAGGACGATTCAATCATTGGAAGATCTATTGCGTGCTTGTGTATTGGAAAAAGGTGGTACATAGGATAGTTACTTGACGTTGATTGAATTTACTTACAATAATAGCTACCATTCGAGTATTGGTATGGCTCCATTTGAAGCTTTGTATGGTAGGAGGTGTAGGACACCACTGTGTTGGTATGAATCTGGTGAAAGTGCAGTGATTGGACCAGAAATTGTTCAAGAGACGACGGAAAAGATTAAGATGATTCAGGAGAAGATGAAGGCTTCTCAAAGTCGTCAAAAGAGCTATCATGATAAGAGGCGGAGAACACTTGAATTTCAAGAGGGAGATCATGTGTTTCTGAGAGTAACTCCTACGACGGGTGTTGGTCGAGCACTGAAGTCAAAGAAGTTGACGCCGCGTTTTATTGGTCCGTTTCAGATTACGGAAAGAGTAGGAGAGGTGGCTTATCGTATTGCTTTACCGACAACACTTGCAAACCTACATGACGTATTCCATATATCTCAATTGAGGAAATATATTGCGGATCCATCTCATGTAATCCAGGCAGATGATGTGCAAGTGAGAGATAATATGACAGTTGAGGCATTGCCTATGAGGATTGAAGATCGAAAGATAAAGCAACTACGTGGTAAAGAAATAGCTTTAGTCCGAGTAGCTTGGGGAGGAGCTGCAGGTGGAAATGTTACGTGGGAGCTAGAAAGTCAGATGAAAGACTCTTATCCCGAACTCTTCGTTTGAGGTATGTTTTCGAGGACGAAAACTCTTTTAGTGGGGGAGAGTTGTAACACCCCGTTAATTCTGGTGTATTAATTTAATTATTTTATTAATTAAATTATTAGAATTAATAATTTGTGGGAATTATTTGGAAAAATGATAAAACATGGTGTTGGGCTGAGTGTGATAGTTAGTAGAAGGGGGGGTGTTAACTAAGCAAGCCCATTAAGAATATTTTATTTTATTTTTCATAAAATAAAGGAATTGGGGAAAGAGAAGCAGAAGCAGAAGAAGCAGATTTTGGAACTCAAGAACACGTGAAAGTGAGAAGAGCCTAAAGGGAAGGAGAACTTCGAAGATTCGACTCTGAGGTAAGGGGGGATTCTTCGGGTTAGTGATCCTTATGCGATTGTAGGTAGTAGGATTGATTAGGATTATCGTTTAGTTCATTCGTACGTGTCGGGTTTGGGAATTTTGTTAGGTTTTGATAATCTTGTATGAATTGACATGATTCTGTTGATACTTGTGATATATGATGTTAATCCATGTCAATAACTTGTTTGAAATGTGTAATTGTGTGAAAATCAATGATAATTGTGTGTATGTTCGTATGTACCTAAAATTGGGGAAATGGGATAGGGTAAATGCTGTCAAAATGGTGATTTTTGCTGTGCAAGTACGTAGGAACCGGTTCCCATGTGGGACGAACCGGTTCCCCCTTATAAAAAACAGAGCGTGTGGATTCTGGGTAGCTGGGAACCGGTTCCCATGTAGGGACAACCCGGTTCCCCATAGTAAAAATCAGAGGCGTGTTTTGGGAAGCTGCCAGGAACCGGTTCCCATGTAGGGACAACCCGGGTTCTGCAGCATTTTTTCTAAAAATATTTTATCTTTAAAATCCCATAACTTTTGATACGAGTATCCGATTTATGCGCCGTTTTGAGCATTGCGAAGCTGAGTTAATGGCCTATACGATGAATAGGTGGTATGGACGTAAAGTCCAAGTTGTTCATTTGTGATTATATTATTTATTGGGTGATGACTTTCGTGTATGCGTGCGATATGTTTGTATGAATGCTAAGAATATATATACATGCTTATTGGTGATGATTTGGTGATGATAATGAGACGATGTGTTACATCGGATTGGTGATGTTGTAAGCATGTTATATGTTGCATTCATTGGCATACATTTTTGGTGATGGATCCCGGTGATGAAAGTGGATCAAAATGGTGGGCATAATTCCCATTGTGTGGAATTTGTGCTGGTTAAAACTGTATCTTGGTGATGAAAAAGATCGGTTGGATGGGTTTATCCCATGGATGGTACCACATGCATTAGTGTCAGTTCATTCATTGCATTACATTATGATATGACTGAATGATTGTGTGGAGTGATAGAATATGCTTATGTACTGATGTTTGGTTGTTATAACAAATTCCGATTTTATGTATGATGAGTGGATGATAATTGTTATGATATTTTATTGCTTATGATTGTATAATGGTTATTAATTCGAATGAAACTCACCCTTACTTTGATGATTTCAGATTAAGGATGTAGCAGCGTCTTGACCGGGTGAAGATAGCTTGTAGGCTAGCCCGTAGTTCGTGTCGAGTCATGCTCTGATTGTAACACTGGGATCGTTTAGTCTTAGCGTTACTTGAGATACTTTGTTGCTATTTTGATTATGGATTATGTATTGTTGAACTGTTTGGATATGTTCCTTACATTGTTAAAAATAAGTTTCCGCTGTGATGAACACATGTTTGAAGTTTGGTTTAATCTTAATAAAGCATGACAATCGACTTGATGTTTTTATTTATTTAATAATTTTAGCATCCTTGATGTGTTATTACTCTGAATATATTATATTTTCCGCGGGGGTTTAGAAGGGTGTTACAAACCCGTTTGAAGCTATGATGTCTGGAAACTACTCTAGACGTGTGTATCAACCCCTCGACGGTACCCCTCAATCACCTCCCTCTTCACAGACCTCTACCACCTCTTCCTCCTCATTCATCCTTTCGGAACCACCTTCTTCACCATCTGATATCTCCTCTCCTTCAACCCATCCCTCAGATATTTCTTCATCTCTCTCACACCCTTTTCCCACCAGAACACCTAACCCCTACAGTGTTGTTCTTCCCGACTCCAGGTTCACTGTCAACCCTCCAACCCCTACCACTCAATCATTTATGGAGCTTTTACATTTTGATGTAAATAGCTGGTTGGAGATTCTGGGTGCTGCTCACCTTAACCATCTGGATGAGTATGCTACAAGCAACCTTTGGGATACCTTTCGTCAGGATTTGTTGGTTAGGGCTACAAACACTCAGAGAAGGATCATGTCTGAAGCTCCTGGTGTTCGTGGTCTTCGGTTGGAAGTTGGTGAAAGCAGCTATCACCATCTCATCAGGAACAGAAGAGTTCTTGAGGAGAAGATACCTGCAGATGAGTTGGAAGAAGAAAATCTCTGCAGAGACATCGTGGTGTGGAGACCATGGTTTCCTGTGCTGACTGGAGATTTTCAGTGGCTGTTTAACTGGTTCAGAATGAACCCTTTTGAAAAAGCACCTCACATGGTCTTTCCAGTAGTGGTTTATCCTATTGAAGTTGCTGGTCCTACTCCTCCAACAAACCTAGCAGCTATTCTTCAAGCGTTGGAAGTTGGAACTTCTGAGCTGCCTGAACCAGAATATGCTAAGGCTACTTCTGAGTCAGACTCAGATGAGGAGATGGAAGATGCACAAGCTGAAGACCTTCTAGAAGAGCGCCCTGCTGAGATTGCTGTCCCTTTTGGCAGAAATTCTGGTGCCTCTTCCTCTGGTGAAACCTCAGCTCTGATGGAGACCTTGGAAACTCTTCATCAGAATCAAGCTATGCTGGCTTCTCGTTTGGACGCGCAAGAAGCAGCCAATGCTAAGTTTCGCTCCTTCATGGCAAGGCAAGCTACAAGCAATGACGGGATTCATGATGTTCTGGCGCGGATTTTGCGTAGGCTAGGATCTTAGTCCTTTGGTCTTTGTAGTTTTCTTTCCTTGTTGCATCTGTTTTCCTGCATTCCTCTTTTGTAATCCTTCTTGTTGAAATAAATGAAAAGTTATTTATGTTTCTTTCCTTTTGTCTCTTGCTTTACATCTAAATCTTTTATGCTTTTTGATGTTATGACAAAAAGGGGGAGAAAATATATGATAAATGATCTGATTAATATTATCAGTTACCGAGTAAAAAGGCTCCACATTTACTAACAGAAGCTGCAAGCTTCATATGTTTTTAAGTTGTGTTGTTGCAGGAATTGAAGATTCAAGATCAATATGAGGAAGCAACAAGATGAATCAAGCTCTTGGATTCTTGAAGCAAGCTGAGTGTTATGAAGCTTCAAAATCAGAAGCAGGAAAAGAAGAATGATCAGAAATAGCACTTGGATTCTTGAAGCAAGCTGAGTGCTAGGAAGCTTCAGAATCAGAAGCAAGAAGCAAGAATGATAAAAAAATTCTGATAATAGAATATGATCCAAATCATTGTCTATTTGCTCTGACACATTGTCTATTGGATCTGATACACATTTTATGTTCTAACTCATTCATGCTGACTTTTGTCGTTTGTTGAAAGTATTTTTGGGTAAATATTTTCGGTAATATATCGTATCCACAGGGATTGGTTAATATCACTGCCGTTCTATAGTTGTTTATTTTGAGTTAGGAAAATTGAGTTGATTTATTTTATGATTTTAATAATAGCAAAAGTAAACAATAAATTAAAAGCGAGTAATGAACTGTTGTTAACGATTAGAGAAATATGTTGAACCTTAGGGTTCATCAACCTATTCCTATACAATTATCAATTAATTCACAATTGAACAATCTTTTGAATCATTATCTTCACTTATCCTCAAATAAGATTCCATGTCTGCAAATCAAATTAGATAACTTTTACCGGTATGAGATTCGATCTCTCCAAATATCAATATCGATAATAGTAATTAAGAACGATAATTATGAAAACTCAATCCCAATTCCATCTCTGCGAATTGGTATTGAATCAATATAGTAACCTAGGGCAAAAGTTAAATCCTTTCTTTCGATCAAAGATTCAACGATAATTTAAGAATAAAAACAAGATTTCTTATTGATAATGAATTCAAACAATTGTTCACATGAATTAATTAATGGTATTGTATATTCATAGGTTAACTACTACCTTAGATTCAACACGAGGGGTTTAGCTCTCCATAGACATGAAGAACACACAAAGATTAATGGAAGAATTCATCTTCATCAAAGGAATGTCTTCGCTTGATAGAGAATTGGTCTTCAATTGATGATTGTGGCTGCACCTTCAGATTGCTCTCCTAATTTCGCTCTTCCCAAAAAGTTCTCTTTCTCTTGGAAGCTAGGGCTTTTAAATAGAAGTTTTGGGCTTTTAACGCTGAGGCCGCGGCGCGGTATCGGACTGGCGCGGCGCGCTTCAAAACAGAGATATTTTCGCGGCGCCTCACAGGACTTCCGCGGCGCGCCCTTTGCAATTTCCATCTTTTTCTTCTGCCTTTGAGCCTTCCAGCTCTCTTTCCTCCTCATGTTCTTCTCAAGCTTCAATTCAGCTCTAAACCTGCAACAATAACACCCACAAGTGATTCGATTTGCTTTACGCACGAACTCAACTTGTTCAGTTCAATTCTTAATAAAAACCTATGGATTTATCACATTCTGCATTGGTTTGGAGACTAAATTACTTCTATTAACACATGAATTTACCATTAATTTACTCCTAACAAACTCTCCCCAACTTAGAGTTTTGTTTGTCCCTAAACAAAATTACTTACCTCCAGCAAAGTTTACCGACAATCATGCAACAAGTTTTTCAAAAAGTTTTTCTCAAGTGGTTCAATCCAGTAATTAAGTCAAATACTCCTCTTCTACCTGCAAACTCAGAATATACACATGAAACAAATTTTGAAAGCAAATTACCTCCAGAAGTTCAAAACACTACACAATTGCTTGAACCAGCACTAATCACTCTTATCAGAAAATATGATGACTCAAAGAGGGGTTAAACACTCATCCAAACAATTAAATCAACAAAAATCCATATCATACGTTCACCAAATTGCTAGCATTAAGTACTGTGGAATCTGAGAATCAGAAGGTCTTTCTATGGTTGTAATGTGGTTTAGATTCAAAGAAAAGAAGATAATCAAGGGTTGTTCCTAATATAGGGAAGCATCCAATTCATAACTTATTTCTTTTTCCCTAAAACTCTAATTCCTTTACCTGTCCATCTTTTTTTTATTCATTCGTAGCTTGATTCTTCGTTTTCACTTTTTTTTTTCAAGCTACGTTATATTCAAACGTTGTTACTTCTCTTTTTTTTTTCAAGCTACGACTTTTTTTTTCTTTCACCGATTACCATAAGTACTTACTCTTCTTTTGATTGTGACTCTCCCCAACTTGGAGATCAACCTGTATTCAGATTATATGAATGCTCCCCTACTTTCTAAAAAGGGTCAAAGAGAAAACACATCACCAAATTTTATTGTTGATGATCCAGAACAAAACTTTTTATTGAGATCAAAACTCACCAGGTATTTTCCTTGGTGCATATTATGATGCTTATCTTGACCTCAGGCTCAAAGAATGGTTAGCAAAAGATCACACTCTCACAGAAGAAATTAAGTTGCATGTTTAGAATAGGCTAAAAGAACTCTCAGATTCAAACAATTGCCTAAATCACTTTCACAGATTTCTACAGACGATGCAACAACCGGTTTAGCATGATACAAACACGTCAAAATAATTGATGGTCTCCTGCATATAGTAAACAATGGAAAGCTTTCCTCACAATGGTTAAGGCTAAGCTGATCCAATAAACAATGTACCATAAAAAACTTCTGACAGTATTTACTAACACCTTAAGTTTCATTGCACACATTAAGAGTTTGAGTTTGAAAATTCATACCTGCTTTGTTACTTATTGAAAAAGAGAGTGAAACTGAAATTTTTTGACCATTCACTTCCTACCACTTTCATACATGTTGCTTCATTGTTGATACTTCGCTTGAGATTCTCGTTTTGTTATGGGACTACTTACTCTAACTGGGAGTACATAAAAAAACAGAAAATTTGAATAATTCAAAAATAAATAGCTCCACCCCCCAAACTTGAACTAAACATTGACCTCAATGTTTCGTAACAAGTCCGAGAGGGTGACTTACAGAGAGTAACGCAATACCAATTGCTGCCTCCTAGCTTTCACCAGACGGGTTCCCTGATTATTTCCTGAAATAAAAGCTAAACAAAACAAAACATTAGAAGTGTGGGTTACCTCCCACAAAGTGCTTCGTTTAACGTCGCATGGCTCGACGGTCAGGCTTTCAAGGAACTAAAAATGGTGCATGTTGCTCCACTCCCCTGAAGAAATCTTTTAACCGTTTTCCATTAACGGTTCTCCTCTCTTTTGTCAGTGGATTCTCTACCATAATGGCACCGTGGTCGCATATAACTTTTACTATCAGTGGTCCAGACCATTTTGTTGTTGCTTTACCCGAGAGACATCTTAGTTTTGAGTTGCACAGGAGTACCTCTTGTCCAACTTGGAAGTAGCTCGGAGGTTGATTTTTGTCTTCCTTGGTTGTTCCCTTAGTTGTATCGATTTGGAAGATATCACTCTTGTTCTTAAGATGCTTCTTGGCCTTGAACAGAGTAAACTTTACCTCTTCATCTTGCACCCTTATTTTCATGATCCCTTCATCCAGATCAATCATCATCCGAGCGGTTTTCATGAATGGCCTTCCTAGAATCACAGGTACCTCATGATCTTCTTCCATGTCAACAACCACAAAGTCTACCGGGAAAAAGAATTTGTCTACTTTAATTAGCAGATCCTGAATCACTCCATAGGGTGAAGTGATAGACTTGTCGGCCAATTGTAAAGACATACTAGTGGGCTTCATCACAATATTCCCTAGCTTCTTGACAATGGATAAAGGGATTAGGTTGATGCTCGACCCCAGATTAATTAACCCATCGCCAGTGAAATTACCTCCAATATTTAATGGTAAGGTTACTCGCCCCGGATCAGATTCCTTTCTTGGAGTAGTTCTTTGGATTATAGCACTACATTGAGCATCAAGCACCACAGTTTCTTCATCTGTGCATCCCTTTTTCTTTGTGAGCATTTTCTTCATAAATTTAGCATATTTGGGCATTTGCTCTAATGCTTCGGCAAATGGTATGTTTATGTGGAGTTGTTTGAAGATGCTCATAAACCTGGTATATTGCCTGGCATTGTCCTTCTTTGACGGAGCGTGGGGGTATGGTAGATGTTGGCTTGGTATCACAGGGTCTACCTTCTTTTTCTTAGAACTTTTTCTTTTCTCTGTCATCCCTCTTTCTTTCTTGGTCTCATCTATTTCTCTTTCAGCATCTTTGCTCATGGTGCTCACTATGATTTCATTCTCCTCATCTTCCGCAGCCTGATTATTATCCTCTTTCTCGGTATCATTGATTTCAACTTCTTTCTCAGCACCTTTCTGACCGGTTCTAGTCGTCACTGCTTTACAATGCTCTTTAGGATTATCTTGAGTGTTGGCGGAGAATGTTGCATTTGACTGAGTAGCTGCAATTTGTTTAGCCAGTTGCCCTACTTGAGTTTCCAGATTTTTAATTGCAGCTTCCTGGTTCTTCTGATTTGTCATTGACATTTGCATGAATTGATTCATGGTCTCTTCCAACTTAGATTGTCCTCCTTGTTGCTGTTGCGGTGGTTGAGTGTATGGTTGAAATGCTTGTTGTTGATACCCTTGATTTGGTGGCCTTTGTTGGTATCCCTGGTTGTTATATCTCGGTGGGTACCCTTGTTGGTATGGCTGATTTTGGTATTGATTCTGCCTTGGTCCTTGAGTGTTATTCATGTAATTCACTTCTTCTTCTAGCACTGGTGGACAGAATCCTGTTTGATGATTGCCCTTGCATAATTCACACTTCGCAACCTGATAAGAATTGGATATCCCGTTCAGCTCCTTAAGTTGTTGTGGTAGTTTGGACATTTGTTGTGTCAAAATTTCCACTTGTGAAGTTAGCAATTTATTCTGAGCAAGTAGAGCATCACTGTTGTTCAGCTCCAACACTCCGGGTTTCTTATCTCTTACCGTTCGATCATGGTTGCCTTGACGATCATTTAGAGCCATTCGCTCTATTATCTGAGTAGCTTCCTCAGGTATTTTGGACATGAGTGAACCACCAGCTGTGGCGTCCAAGAGTGTCTTGTTTGTAGTTGTGAGACCGTTACGGAACATATGGATTTGATCAACGTCTGTAAAACCGTGTCCTTTGCACTTTCTCAACATAGCTTTATACCTTTCCCATGCTTCATTCAAAGATTCATTACTACCTTGAGAAAATACTGCTATTGCTGTTTTTGCTTCGAAGAATCGGTTTTGAGAGTAAAACCTTTCCAGAAATTTTTCTTCTAATGTGTTCCAATTAGTCATCACTGCTTCAGGTTGATCCAAGTACCAATCTTTTGCCTTAGATAGCAAAGAGTGTGGGAACAACCTCTTAAATAATGCTTCCTCATCAGCTTGAGCGACACCCGTGGTACACGCTAACTCATAGAATCGAGTAAGATGCGTGTACGGGTCTTCATGGTCCAATCCGGCGAAAGGACTTGCACAAATCAATTGTATGATACCGGTCTTCAGTTCTGTCGGTCGCCCGTTGGCGGCAGTTCTAGCGAACTGAGGATTGAGTCTTGGACTATTTGCACATGGACCAGGAGCAGCCATGTCGACAACAGTAGGTTGTATAATAACTTCCGGTTCTTCTTCCGTGAATAGTTCGTGAAAGAAGAGTCCTTCTTGCGACTCGTAAATAGTTTCAAGTTGTTGTGACGATGTCGCGGTTGCGTTGTCTCTTGTTCTTGCTATGTTTGCTCTTCTTCGTGCTTTGCTATTTAACCTCCTAGCGGTCCTTTCGATCTCGGGATCAAAAAGAAGTTGATCGCTAGAAACTTTGCTGCGCATACACGAATTTCTGCACACACTAACAAACGAGTGAAACAACCAAATCAAGAAAATAAAAATTAAAACTCAAAATAAGAACTATTGCAATGCGTGCGATATTGACACCAATCCCTGGCAACGGCGCCAATTTGTTGAAAGTATTTTTGGGTAAATATTTTCGGTAATATATCGTATCCACAGGGATTGGTTAATATCACTGCCGTTCTATAGTTGTTTATTTTGAGTTAGGAAAATTGAGTTGATTTATTTTATGATTTTAATAATAGCAAAAGTAAACAATAAATTAAAAGCGAGCAATGAACTGTTGTTAACGATTAGAGAAATATGTTGAACCTTAGGGTTCATCAACCTATTCCTATACAATTATCAATTAATTCACAATTGAACAATCTTTTGAATCATTATCTTCACTTATCCTCAAATAAGATTCCATGTCTGCAAATCAAATTAGATAACTTTTACCGGTATGAGATTCGATCTCTCCAAATATCAATATCGATAATAGTAATTAAGAACGATAATTATGAAAACTCAATCCCAATTCCATCTCTGCGAATTGGTATTGAATCAATATAGTAACCTAGGGCAAAAGTTAAATCCTTTCTTTCGATCAAAGATTCAACGATAATTTAAGAATAAAAACAAGATTTCTTATTGATAATAAATTCAAACAATTGTTCACAGGAATTAATTAATGGTATTGTATATTCATAGGTTAACTACTACCTTAGATTAAACACGAGGGGTTTAGCTCTCCATAGACATGAAGAACACACAAAGATTAATGGAAGAATTCATCTTCATCAAAGGAATGTCTTCGCTTGATAGAGAATTGGTCTCCAATTGATGATTGTGGCTGCACCTTCAGATTGCTCTCCTAATTTCGCTCTTCCCAAAAAGTTCTCTTTCTCTTGGAAGCTAGGGCTTTTAAATAGAAGTTTTGGGCTTTTAACGCCGAGGCCGCGGCGCGGTATCGGACTGGCGCGGCGCGCTTCAAAACAGAGATATTTTCGCGGCGCCTCACAGGACTTCCGCGGCGCGCCCTTTGCAATTTCCATCTTTTTCTTCTGCCTTTGAGCCTTCCAGCTCTCTTTCCTCCTCATGTTCTTCTCAAGCTTCAATTCAGCTCTAAACCTGCAACAATAACACCCACAAGTGATTCGATTTGCTTTATGCACGAACTCAACTTGTTCAGTTCAATTCTTAATAAAAACCTATGGATTTATCACATTCTGCATTGGTTTGGAGACTAAATTACTTCTATTAACACATGAATTTACCATTAATTTACTCCTAACAAACTCTCCCCAACTTGGAGTTTTGTTTATCCCTAAACAAAATTACTTACCTCCAGCAAAGTTTACCGACAATCATGCAACAAGTTTTTCAAAAAGTTTTTCTCAAGTGGTTCAATCCAGTAATTAAGTCAAATACTCCTCTTCTACCTGCAAACTCAGAATATACACATGAAACAAATTTTGAAAGCAAATTACCTCCAGAAGTTCAAAACACTACACAATTGCTTGAACCAGCACTAATCACTCTTATCAGAAAATATGATGACTCAAAGAGGGGTTAAACACTCATCCAAACAATTAAATCAACAAAAATCCATATCATACGTTCACCAAATTGCTAGCATCAAGTACTGTGGAATCTGAGAATCAGAAGGTCTTTCTATGGTTGTAATGTGGTTTAGATTCAAAGAAAAGAAGATAATCAAGGGTTGTTCCTAATATAGGGAAGTATCCAATTCATAACTTATTTCTTTTTCTCTAAAACTCTAATTCCTTTACCTGTCCATCTTTTTTCATTCATTCGTAGCTTGATTCTTCGTTTTCACTTTTTTTTCAACAATCGTTATATTCAAACGTTATTTATGTTACTTTCCTTTTGTCTCTTGCTTTACATCTAAATCTTTTATGCTTTTTGATGTTATGACAAAAAGGGGGAGAAAATATATGATAAATGATCTGATTAATATTATCAGTTACCGAGTAAAAAGGCTCCACATTTACTAACAGAAGCTGCAAGCTTCATATGTTTTTAAGTTGTGTTGTTGCAGGAATTGAAGATTCAAGATCAATATGAGGAAGCAACAAGATGAATCAAGCTCTTGGATTCTTGAAGCAAGCTGAGTGCTATGAAGCTTCAGAATCAGAAGCAGGAAAAGAATAATGATCAGAAATAGCTCTTGGATTCTTGAAGCAAGCTGAGTGCTAGGAAGCTTCAGAATCAGAAGCAAGAAGCAAGAATGATAAAAAAATTTTGATAATAGAATATGATCCAAATCATTGTCTATTTGCTCTGACACATTGTCTATTGGATCTGATACACATTTTATGTTCTAACTCATTCATGCTGACTTTTGTCGTTTAGTTTTGTTCTGTAACATTTCAGGATGTAGAGATGCTCTGATGATGCTCTGGTACATTCAACAATGTTCTGATACAATCTAGCATGAAGTGATGTAAGAAGAAATTCAAAGCTCTGAAGCTATCCGAGGGAAGCATGAATCAGAAGCTGTGAATGTTCTGAAGATCAAAGAAATTCAAGTTCTGAAGCTGTCCTAAATGGAAGCATGAATCAGAAGCTGTGAATGTTCTGAAGATCAAAGAAATTCAAGTTCTGAAGCTGTCCTAAATGGAAGCAGGAATCAGAAGCTGTGAGTGTTCTAGGGATCTAAAGAAATTCAAGTTCTGAAGCTGTCCAATGGAAGCAGAAGTCGGAAGCTATGAATTATCAGAAGCAAGAAGCTTATGTGATCGTCTCTACCGAAATAATCAGGGAAGTCTTTTATTATTAAAGTTCTTCGAGTATTTATTTCAGGGGGAGATTATTCATCTCAGAGGGAGATTGTTAATCTCAGGGGGAGACATATTCACATGCTTATGCTATAGTTGTGTAGTTTG
Organism: Vicia villosa; assembly: GCF_029867415.1. Lineage (NCBI taxonomy): Eukaryota > Viridiplantae > Streptophyta > Magnoliopsida > Fabales > Fabaceae > Vicia > Vicia villosa. Next base: position 228,110,908 of record NC_081181.1, on the reverse strand, counting down.
TCTTTAGCCGTCTGCTCTTTCTGATCGCAAATTCATATCATTTATATATGTTTTTGTCATCATCAAAAAGGGGGAGATTGTTAGAACAAGATTTGTTCTGATCAATATTCTTAGTTTTGATGATAACAAGGATATGAATTTTGTGTGAGATAATGTGGTACTCTAATACATTGCAATTTCCCTTTCAGGAAATATATAAAGAGTATGCACAAATCAGCGCTCAGAAGCTTTGTCTCAGAAGGTTCAGCATGCAACATCAGAACATGGTCTGGCAAGACATCAGAAGATGGTCAAGGCAGAATCAGAACATGGGTCTATGGAAGCATCAGAAGAACTTGAGATCAGAAGCAGAAGCACTGAAGTTCTCATGGTATCACGCTCAGAAGCACTTCAAGGTCAGAAGACAAGAAGATGCTATGTACCAAGCTGATTGACTCTGATGATATTCAAATATTATATTCACAAACATCAGATCAGAAGAAAGTACAGGTGGCAGGCTACGCTGACTGACAAAAGGAACGTTGGAAGCTATTAAAGGCAACGTCAGTAGACACAGCGTGAACAAGGCTCGAGGTAGTTGACAAAAGCGTGAAACATTAAATGCAAAGCTGTACGGAACACGCAAAGCATTAAATGCGCTCAACGGTCATCTTCTCAAACGCCTATAAATATGAAGTTCTGATGAGAAGCAAGGTTACCAATTCTGAACGAAATTATTCTGAAAGACTTGCTGAAACGCTGTTCAATCAAAAGCTCAGATACTTCATCTTCATCAAAGCTCACTACATTGCTGTTGTAATATATTAGTGAGATTAAGCTTAAACGTTAAGAGAAATATCACTGTTGTGATTATAGCTTTTAAGAAGCATTGTAAAACTCTTATTTGATTACATTAATTTGTAAGTAACTAGAGTGATCAAGTGTTGATCAGGATACTCTAGGAAGTCTTAGCTTGTGTCTAAGCAGTTGTAATTAGAGTGATCACGTGGTGGTCAGGATACTCTAAGAAAGTCTTAGCTTGTGTCTAAGCATTTGTTCCTGGAGTGATCAGGTTGTGATCAGGATACTCTGGAAGACTTAGTCGTGGACTAAGTGGAAAACCATTGTAATCTGTTGCGATTAGTGGATTAAATCCTCAGGTGAGGTAAATCACTCCGTGGGGGTGGACTGGAGTAGTTTAGTTAGCAACGAACCAGGATAAAAATAACTGTGCAATTTGTTTTTTATCGTTCAAGTTTTTAGACTACACTTATTCAAACCCCCCCTTTCTAAGTGTTTTTCTATCCTTCATATTGGAATGCCGGTAATGTCATTAAGCTTAAATCTGGATTTAACTTCAGTACTGTCAACTGCAGTCTACACCATATTCAATCTCTTTTCTGGATTACTCATGCCCGGAGTTGTAAGCCTCTCCTTGATGTCCATAATTACTTTTCATATACGACCTGAAGTTGTGGCTTGATTTTGTTTGGATCGAACAGAATAATAGCTGCATCCTAAATAATATTTGTGTTCGGTTCTAATATGGCGAAGATTTTGTTAATATTGTAAAAAAATCAAGTCTGGCTAACCTAGGTTTGAATTTCGGAATGTGTAGAAAATTCCTAAATGGTGGGTTTGGTGCTACTAGATCTGCCCTACAGCTTGGTCCTTGAATGGCCTATTAACTTCACAGTATGGAGACATGGACAAGGAAATTCTCATATTTGGGGACAAAAAATCAGTTGGTTCATTTCAAAAGGATTACTATGGATTCAGACATGACATATTAAGTATTGTGGTTGTGGCGCTCATTGCTTACCCAATTATATATGCATCCTTCTTTGCCTAGTGTATAGGGAAAATAAACTACCAAAAGAGATAGAAACAAATATCACAGATTGCTTCTTCTGCAGTGGAGTGGCTACAATTTTCATGTATATAAATATAGGACCAGAGAGGGTAGGCCTACTCCTATCAAACTTGTCGATGAAAGGTACAACCATTTTGGTGGCTTATTTTGCCCTTTGTTGATTACATAAACTTGACATGATTTGATTTATATGCTATTCTTATCTGCTTAGATATACGAAACTCCGACAATTTTACAACCGTGGACAGTTTGGCAGTGGTAAACCATGAGCAACACAAAAATGGAGAGACGACGGTGACTATAGCATTTTCGGTTTTAGTTTTAGCATAACAAACCTGAAAATGTCTCATCTCAGAGAAATACAGTTGTAACTTGTCGAGATTGGTGATAAAGATCCTTCTTTTAGTGAGTCACGGGAGTGGATTGGTGTCATTGAATTGAGCTTTGTTTTAGACAAAATTTCGGGTGTAAGTGTTCTGCTCATTTTAATATTTATTGATGTTTGTGACAGTTAAGCAACAATAGAATTTAGAGAGAAACTTTAAATGTGATGAATCTGAAGTATGTTTATTATTTGCATTATGGATCTCACAATACAGAGCTTAAAGGGAGTTTATAAACTGCTGCTAACAAATTGACGCAACTGTTATAACTAACAGCTAACTACTTTAACAATATAAGCTGTGAAGCTAAGGTTACAAAGCTTATTGGGAAATATGATTCCCATCCACTGATACAAAGCAGTACAAAACCTATATTATATCAATGTTGAACTGTAGGTTTATAAATAGCCTGTATATTATAGTTGTAATTAGGCTTTTGGCCTAACTGAAATCTATGTTGCTTGTGAGCATAATTGTGTTTTATTAATGACTTGACTGGGTTGTTAGCTTTTTTCTTTCTTTTTGAAACAGGTTACTTGCAAAGTCACCAATGTTAGATCTGGAACCGAGCTTCCGGAAAAATATCGAGAGCTAGCATTGCACTTTGAGACCCAAAGTACACATATTATGATTGGTTAGTAAATGGTATATTGTTTATGTATTCTATCTTCCATTTATTTGGCATCTCCCAATATGCGATCACTTGAAATTTAACAGTATATAGTGATGACACTTTGTATCTTAAATGTAGGAGGTGGTGTACTTGCATATACACTATTGGGAGTGGATTACAACGGTGCAACTCGAGATTGTGCCCTTTTAATACTTGATCCACACTATACATGCACGGATGATCTGAAGAAAGTAATCAATGAGGGATGGTGTGGGTGGAAAAATGTTGTTGATAGCAAGGGAAATAATTTCTTCTTGCACGATAAGTTTTATAATCTACTGTTGCCACAGAGGCCTAACATGGTTTGATAGACTCGGAATCAATTCCCAATTTTGAGACCCAATTTCTTGCAATGGAAGTTTTTTTTATAGTTACATGTGATTAAGAAATAAGGGTTATGTTAATTTGTTGTGTCTCTTTTGGATTAGTGATGTTCTGTAATTAACTTTCTGTGACTAAAACTTAAATTATCGACCATACTATGCCTTGACCTGAATCTTCTGTTGAGTCACTTTGCAAAATCTTATGTGAAGTAGTTTGAAGGTGAGTATGGGCGGTGAGGATGAGTGTGATAGTGACGTTCGTGTGGATATGATTTTAAGGTTTGCGGTTTGTGCAGAGTGTGTAACGAGGGTTGTGGTTAGATGAGAGATTCAGGGATGGTTTAGGGGTTATGTTGCAGGGTTCATATGGAAAATTGAGGTATTATGTAAGTTGGTGGTAAGGCTCGGTTTAGGTGTTAGTGATAGTGATAATGATGGTTTCAGTTGAGGGTGTTTGGAGAAGTGTTTTTCAGATTTGAGTTCAAGGGTTATTGTATTGATGGTTGTCATACCACAATTTTTGACCTAAGATACCACCTCATATCATCTGCATATGCATCATTTGCATCTCTAACAAATTGCATAGCTTGTGTTTGCTACTTGTGACTCAGCAGGATTTAATCAGGAAATCACTCATCAGTACAAGTAACAATCAATTAGGGTTTTGTTCTCCCTTCATCTCAGAAGAACTATCTTCATCAACAATCAACATTTGGTCCTCAGAGATTCATTTCAACAAGCTCAACAGCTTTGAATCGACTGAATTAGGGTTTTGACTGAAGACAGTATACTCCTGACTTCTGCTCAGAATTTGACCTAATGGCTTGGGACATGATATCAAGACCTCAAGTGCATCATTTTGACCTAATCCGTTGGCTCATAACATCTCCTACACAAAGATTGATCAGACAAATCCTCAGATCAGGGTTTTGAACTATCAGGGACTGAAATCAGGGATCACATTTGGGAAACCATAAAAACCCCCAGGAAGTCAATAAAAGGTTTCAATCATCCTCAAATAATCCCTATGACAATATCCCATGGAAATTGCATCTCAATTCAATACCTACAGTCATCAATTTCATCAGGTCGACAATTAGGGTTTTTTGACCTAATTCACTGAACAACTGACTTTTTAATCAGGACATGGTGCCACAACTCAAAACATGACTCAATATCCTCTAATGCTTCAATGTGATTCATTCATACCATTCATATGGTGAGGATAGCATGTTTCATTTGAAATCTCCAGAAACGCGATTCGTCTGAAAAAGTCAACTGTACAAGATCACCATTGACTTTTGGGGAATTTTGGTCAACCATGACTTTTGAAGTTTTAAATCATCAATATATGATATGAGAAGTCATTTGATCAAGAAAAATCAAGAAAATCAATCAAGAATCAAAAAGTCAAAGTTTGACTTTCATACTTAGAAAATTTTTCTAAGTGTTTTTCATGGTTTTTTCCAAACTTTGAAAGGGATTTTCTCAAAATTTCACCTACAAACTGAAAAAAACTTCCAACATGAAAGTTGTAGATTTTGATCCAATGAACAACTTTGTCACATATAAATTTTTTTCAAAAGATCAACCATTTAAGAGATATGGAGCTTCAAAGTTGGTATCTTTTGAAAATTTCACATAAAACTTCATTTTCTTCAAAGTTCATGGATCTTTTTCACTCACTTCCTTAAGGATCTTGAAGAAACTTTCAACTAGGGTTTTGAAGTGTGTAATATGAGCTTTCCAAAATGTCCAAGAGCATGAAAAAATATGGAGCATAGCTATGGTTTTGAATTATGCATTTAGTGATCATTTTCACTTGAATTTTCACCATTTTTCACTAAGTTTCAAGACTACATGACCTATAATTCAAGTGATGACACACCAAAGCAATGATTGAGAGATATTTTCTGGTTTAAGATCAGATAGGAAAGAGATAAGAAGCTTGGCCAAAATAACCATGGTTTAGTTACTTTAACCATTTGCATTTAATGTGAAAGATTCCATTTTATCTCTTAAGCCAAATCATCAAACTTTGAAGCAACTTGCAAGGCTTGTATTCAGAACTCTTGGCCTATAAATAGAGGTCATTACCTCATTCAAATTCACACCAAAACCTCACAATTATAGGTTTTCTCTCTTCTTTCTTGAATTGCAAGTTTCATAGTTTTCAAAGAGGTAGAAACTCAACCTCCAAATCATTGAAGTTATGGCCAAAGTGATGGTTCTAACAACCACAAACATCATATGGGATGTGTTTGATCCACTCACACACTCCAAAAACATCTCAAACTCAAAATCACTACCTCACTTCTCAAATATGCATAATCTAAGCCTTATCATGCCAAAATCCATTCAAGATCATTTCTGTCCAAAATAACACTTCTAACACCTTCCATATACTTCATATGAATGATCCAAACACTCACATATGACCTGTAACATATCCATCTTCAAATTCGATTCATACTTGAAGCAACTGCAGTTCAGGTTCCATAGCTTAGCTCAGGTGAATTCAAACTGTTCCAAGCATTCAAACACATCACATAAGGTCCATTGAAGCTATCCAGATTGATACAAAGCATCTGTAACACCTCCAGGCACGATTTCAATTTCCAGTTTGGCCGTTTTTGAGGTAAGTGCTCATGAACTTCAAACTCCATCATACATGCATCATAAATGAAAAATTGAGTTGCTATCTTGTTTCTGCACTATCACTGATCAATAGCCCTCAATCAATTTCACAATTCATCAATTATACACGATTTCAGATTGAAACTCAGAATTAGGGTTCTTCGTGTTCATCAGAAAATTGATAGCCTTAGAGTAAAAATAAATGAAATTGAAGGTCATCATCATGATCCTCGTCCAAAACCGAGTGAGATAGACCCTTTGATCAATCAAAACAACACATTTTTGAAGATTTTTGAATTTCAGTTAGGGTTTGTTCTTGGCGCCAGATTTGGTTCAAAGATTTTTGGAAATTGATTGAAAATATATTTTATTGAACGCGTATGTTTAACAAGCCACAAGCGTGGCTCAGTTGGTCCAGGTTTTGGCATGTGAGAGAGAGGGCGTGGGTTCAAGCCCTTTGGAAGACAAAACCATTTTTTTTGACACTTTTTTCTTTCAAATTCTTCACAACTTCATTTAATTATTTAATACATCAAATTAACTTATTTTTTCTTCATTTTTTAAACACTTCTTATTTAATATACATATTTTGACAATGTTAAAAAAAAATCACAAAAAAATATTTATTTGATACATTTTTAATTGGTTTTAAAATGACTTGTTTTTAAGTAATTTTAATACTTTTAAATATTATTTTTCATTTGATTTTCAAATTTTAATCACTTGTAAATATTTTTTGAAGCAAACCCTAATCATCTAAATGTTATTTGAAGACAATCTTCTTGTTTATCTCGATTAAATTGATTTCTTTCAAAATTCAAATCGTTTTAAAAACGAGCGATCACGATTCTTTTCAAAAACGATAAACCATTTCTTTTTGAACTATTGATTAAATCCTTTTAATTGATCAATTGATTTTCAAAACGATGTGGGGCCTCTCGAATATTAGAGAGTATAAGACCCACTCCTTTTTCTTTTTACACAGTCTTTTTATTCAAAATAAATAAACTTTCTTTCAGAACAAACTTTCAAACCGTTTTTTCAAACAACGCGTCTGTAAATAAAACGATCAACCATGTTTTGTAAATAAAACACGGGCCTCCACGTAGGTATAAGTCCCAAGCCCTTTTGTACATACCCATTCCAGTACATGAAATTAGGTATTTCATCGTACGCCTTTTTGTACATATCTCGATCAATCTGATTTTTAACCTTGAATAACAAATCAAAAATGAAGGTTTTCTTTAAATCTTCCCAAAAAATATACCATGGGCCTCCATGTAGGTATAAGTCCCGAGCCCCTTTGTAAATACCTGTTTACATAGTTTTGAATAAATTCAAATGGACTTCTCCCCGAGTGTGAGTCCCAAGCCCCGTGTATACAAATGGATCATGCTTACAGGTATATTTCCTTCATAAACTCCATTATACACACACACTCTGTCATATATGTATAACTGTTCATATTTGTTCATGTACTTGTTCATGTTTGTTCGTACTTGTTCATATGTGTGTTTGTGTTATATATGCTTGTTCAACTTAGTACAACACTAGGTTCCCCATAGCCTCCTATTGGGCTTCGTGCAAAGAATCTCCACTAGTTTAGGTTAGGACATAGAGTATGGTTTCCCGGTGAAATCGCTCTAAGAGCTCAGACCAACTATACCATGCCTCCCCTTGGGCTTTGTACAAACGAGTGACCCTCCCATAGCCTCCTCTTGGGCTTACAATGCAAGGACCCCGGATTGTCCCTCCCATAGCCTCCTCTTGGGCTTACAATGCAAGGACCCTCGGATAGCCTCCTCTTGGGCTTCGTACAAGGACCCACGGGCTTCTTATAAGCATCCCCAATATCCAAAACAAATACCCTAGGAGATTAGACATTTTTCATCTCTATGCTAGGAGTATCTCTTATATATCATCACAAACAATCAATCAAACTTCTTTTTGCCACAAGGCTGGCTAATCAATCAAACTGTTTTACCACCATACTGGATGATTAATCAAAGTTTTTGTCACAAGGCTGACTTCATTGAAACTTTTGCCACAAGGCTGGCTGATTAATCAAAGTTTTTGTCACAAGGATGACTTCATTGAAACTTTTGCCACAAGGCTGGTTAAACAAACAAAAACATCTTTATCATTCTAAGCACCCTAAGTGGCATGGCCCCGGGCTTATAATGAAAAGATTTTCAAACAAAATCAAACAGATGTATGTGATGATATAGATTAGATACATCTAGCATTTAGACGACATTTGTCTATTTTTCTTTGCTTCCACTAGCATAAGTGGGAACTACGATTGCTCTGACTTTCTCAACATCCCTTTGAGAATACGTAGGCACAAGGTCGATCCTTGGCGAGCAAAACAAAACACAAAAAAACCATTCAAACCTTAGCACCCGTAGACCCCGAGCTACAGATGCTCTGATTCCCTCTAAGGGATATGTATGCAGAGGATCGCGATGATCTTTGCGAGCATAATCAAACAAACACCTTAGGTCCCACCTATTTCACAAGAACCTCCACCACAACAAGAATGGAATAAAACATAACAAAGAAACCTATAGAGTACTATAGATACGTTGGGTGCTAATACCTTCCCTTCGTATAACCAACCCTCTTACCCAAAGATCTCTCCCCCACTTTTAGGTTATTGCAGCTTTTTTCCTTTTCCTCCTTTGGAAATAATAAAAAGTTTGGTCGGTACAAAAGAAAAATCATTTTTTTGAGCACTCGAGCCCAAAGAAGGCATCAGGTGTCTCATCCCCAAAAAAAGAGGAACAAAAAACGGTTTTTCGCCCGCGACAGAAAAATGGCGACTTCACTGGGGACCATCTTTTTATTGTTTCCAAAGAAAGGGTTATTTCTATTTGTTATGTTTTTATTTTTGTTACATGTGTGGTTCCTTGGTTCTGTTACTTGTGTGATTCTGTTACAAGTGATACATTATGGACAAATCCTAACCCGGATTAAGTACACATAAGAATTAGGTGGAGGGTATAGTCATGTATGGCATACAAGGAGTTCAGTCCTTAAAAAGTCAGCATGAGAATCCTTCCGCTCAGTGGAGGTTCCTTGTTGGTAGTATATGTTTAGCAAGTTCAGTTGCAAAGACATTATTGCTTTCATTGAACTGTAGAAGCTGAGTTGGCTGTAGAACCCCAACCCATCCTGGCCTTATTAGGACGTGGTGTAGAAACGATCCAGGTGAAGACTTGGATAGTTGTCATGCGGAGAACCACACTCAGACGAGTTTTTCTTGAGAATATTTCTAGCTCACAAGTTCAGTTGTGCAAGCCGGTAATATCCGAAAGAAGAATGTAGACTCTGACGTATCAGTAGAACATGTTTTGCAGGTGATAAACCCTAGTACTATCCCATGTTTGGTTCTCTGACCTCATGCTCGTGACGCTGGACCTTTGAACCTATGTGTACTATGTTTGAATTACCATGTTTGTAGTACCATGTTTGCGTTACCATGTTTGAACTACCATGTTTGCTTTACCATGTTTGAATATGTGGCATCCACGCATCCATGCATTCATACATTCATTAAAAAACCCATCTTTTTCCATAAAAACATGATTTTTCCAAAAATTTAGAGAATTTTCTTTGCAAACATTATAGGATTAAGTTATGGAGTGGGTAAAAAGGCATACCAAAAAGTATGATTTCAAAATGCCTAATGTGGAAAGGCTGAAAGAGTTAGCATCTTCTGTACAAAATCCTTCTGATTTTAGGAAAAGCCATGGAAAGCTTTTGCCTATCTTGAACACTCATGTTGATGAAGGACTTCTCAAAACTCTGGTTCAGTTTTATGATCCCGTCTACCGTTGTTTTACCTTTCCAGACTATCAGTTGGTACCAACCTTGGAAGAATACGCCGATCTTTTGGGTATTCCTGTGTCTGACAAAATACCTTTCAATGGTTTGGAAGCCATTCCTAAATCACCAGCCATTGCAGCAAGTATCCACTTGAAGAAATCTGAAATAGAAAGTAATTGGACTACCAAAGGAAATTTTCCGGGTTTGACTTCGCAGTTTCTAATAAAGAAAGCCTTTGATTTCATTGACACTGGTAGCATGATAGCTTTTGAAGCTGTATTAGCCTTGCTCATTTATGGGTTGGTTCTGTTTCCCAACGTCAACGACTTTGTTGATATCAACGCCATAAAGATCTTTCTGATTGGAAATCCTGTTCCGACTTTGCTTGGTGATACGTATTTCTCTATCCATCATAGGAATCGCCAAGGTGGTGGAATCATTGTATGTTGTGCACCTCTTTTGTACAAATGGATTGTTTCACACTTACCTAAGTCTCCTATTTTCACGGAAAACCGAGAAGGTTTACGTTGGCCTCGAAGACTTATGTCTCTTGCTAATAATGATATTCATTGGTATACCTTGGCTCGCTGTGGTACAGAAACCATTGATAGTTGTGGAGAGTTTGCCAACGTACCTCTCATTGGCACACAAGGAGGAATTAACTATAATCCGGTCCTAGCCCGACGACAACTCGGGTATGCAAATTCAGTTAAACCAATTGGTCTCGCAGTGGAATGCTACTTTTACCGAGAAGGGGAGGATCCTCAAAGGTTGAAGACAAGAATGGTGAGAGCTTGGTACGACGTCCGAAGAAAAGAAAAAGGTGGGGAAAGAAATTGCATTGCTACAAACGCCTATACCTGCTGGGTAAAGAAAAGAGCAAAGGAGTTTCAAATGCCTTATGATTATGAAAAACCCATGTTCCCTGTGGTGTCTCAACTACCCAACATTCCCATTGACACTACGGAAGAATACCAAGAGATTTTAGCCAAGATGAGGTTAGAAAAAGACGCTTGGGAAGAAAAGTTTCGTAAAACTGATGAGGAAAATAGAAAGTTGAAGAAAAGAGTGAAAGATCACGAAGAAACTCTCTATTATCAAGATGGATGGCTCATGAGCAAAGATGAGAAGATTCGTCGGAAGGATGCCGCAATCAGAAGATACATCAAAGAAAGCAAGAAGAATCTTGAAGCCTCGACAAGCAACGCTCCGACTCCTGATGATTGGAAGAATGTTGTCGACAAACTGAGAGCTGAAAAGGCCGAGTTGAAAGCTTACTATGGGAAAGAAATCATGAAGCTCAAGCTGCACAATGCATTTGGTTCTTCATCTGATGAAGATGTTTAGGATTTGTTTAGATTTTCATTTATCATTTGCTTTTGTAAGGAGCAACGCTCAAATGTTGTAACATTTCCCATTATCGCAATAAAAAAAAAAAAAATGAAAAAATGTTGTAACATTTCCCATTATTGTTGTAATAAAAATAAAAAAATATATGATGAATAAAAGATTTGTTTGTGTTCAAATGTTTGCAAAGGAAATAATCTTTAAAATATTTGGAAAAATCATAAAATTTCTTTTTGCATACATCATTCTGCATATCGAGTCTGTTGTATAGAGTCTCATCTTTTGGATCTTTCTCCATTAGATCGTCAAGCTGTCGCGTCTCAAAGTTTCTCGACCGCGCTCGCAATCAGATCACAGATACAATACTCGTTCGAACAGAAGAAGAGTAATGGAACACTCTGAACAAGAGAATATTGAGCTCCGTGGTACAGTGACCACCCTTCAGGAAAAGTTGGAAAGTCTCACTACTCTGGTTGACTCCTTAATGACCGCACAGAATCAGCCGCCACCACCCAACAGTCAAGCAGCGGTAACATCTGAAGTCACTACTCCAGTTTCTACAGTTGCATTCGGTATTCCATCTTTCTCCATGCCAGAAGGTTGGGGCCCGCCTTTCAGCTTTGGTACAGGTTTCCGCCATAATTTCTCTGGGGTTCAAACAGCTACAACTGAAGCGCCTGCCGCGCAAGGTTCAGCATTTACTCCAAATCAGGGG